>NC_080384.1:45680438-45983469 GCF_014773155.1 Arachis stenosperma
TAAAAATTCGATGAAACTATAGAAATATATATAATAATTAAACCTTTTTCTTATTTACACTATGTTTGTTTGAGGTGAAAGTGGGAGGAAAGAAAAGGGAGGGAAAGAAATTGGAAGGAAAATAATTATTTTTTCTTGTTTGGTTGAGAAGAAAAATAGGAGGAAAAAAAAATGGGTAGAAAAATATTGGTAGGATCTATCAATTTTTTTTCCCTCCAATAATGGAGAGAAAATGGAGAGAAAAAACTAAATCTCTCTCTCTTTCCAATATTACCTTTTTACTTTTTTAATATATTTTATAATATAAAGGTAAAATTGTCTTTTTATAATATTTCTTTCTTTCTTATTTTCTTTTCATCCAAACACATCTAAAGAAAATAAAAATCCATTCAATTTCTTTTCTTTCCTTTCTTTCCTTTCTATTTATTTCCTCTTTATTTTTTTCCTTCAAACCAAACATAGCGTTAGGCTAACCCACGTTGTTGTTCTCTTTATAAAAATAAAACAAAGATAGTAAAGACACGTAAACGGCATTCTAAACGCATGATGTAAATTCAAAGTATTCAAATGAAATGTATGAAATTTAACAACTAAATTCTGTGTTCAACTACAATACTACCCGTGTTTTGTTCATATTAAACTTGAAAAAAAAAAGTTATTTTTTATTTTTATCAAGTTTGCTAACAAGGATTGAAAATTAAAAATTTTATATAAAAGGTAAGTTTTTAAGTTTTTAATATGAATGCTGCATGTATTTTTGTAATTTTACTTTTGAATTATCAACTAATGTCCTTCGCAAAACGTAATATTAACCAAACTTCTCAATCGTTAAAACATCTTTTCTGTTGTTGCTTTTATTAGTACTACATAATTTTTCGATTAAAATTTTTACATATAGATAATTTCATAATGAAATATAAGAATATTTGATTATTTTAGTATTTTATATTATTATAGTGATTTGTAAAAAATATTTTTTAATTATCAAAAGATAAAATATTATTGACATTTTGTTAAAAATATCATTTTAGTTATTAAAAGACAAAATGTCACTTATGTTTTATAAAAAAATATTATTTTAATTATAAAAACCAAAATATTTTGAAAAAAAATTATTTTACTTATAAAAAGATAAAATATCACTGATATTTTATAAAAGATCACAACAACAACGTATAATACATAACTTAAATCATCTTTAAAGAATTCACTACTTATAATCTAATTTAAAAAAAAAAACTAACTTTTTATCATTTATGTTTTTTTTGGTGTTGCTTTTTTGTTTTTGGTTCGCGTATTTTGTTGTTGTTTTTTTTTGTTTGTACACATATTTTGTTTGTTTTTATTATTATTATATCATAATATTATCTTTTTGGGCTTTTGGTCTTCATCAAATTTTTTTTTCTTCAGTTATCAGTTATTCGTATAATTGTGCTGGAGGATTCCTTTTATTTATTTATTTTTTGGTAAGAACTTTTATTTTTTGCCATTGCTAGAGGTCCCTTGAACATTGATGATTTGTGTTTTTATTGTTGATGCCTTGATGGATTATTCCCAGTTATTTAGCCCATTATAGTAGGTTACATTACTATGTTAGTTTTCTGGTCTGGATGAAGACTTAAAAATAAAATAGGGATCGTGTGAAGACAATCTATAGGACAGTAAAAAATTGAGTAAAAAATTACCAAAAAAAAAAAAGTAAAAAATTGAAAAGCGAAAGTTGAAGGGGAAAAAGTAGAACACACGACTCCACTGGGGATCGAACCCAGAATCTCTGGTTCCGTAGACCAGCGCCTTATCCGTTGGGCCATGGAGTCCTTTTATGAAAACGACAAAATACAACAGTTAATTGTAAAAATTTAAAGTAATTAACAAAACCTTACAGAAATTACACCCCCCTAGTGCGAAACCAACGTCACCTTTGCAAAACAATTTTACATTCATTTTATAATAGGTTGCAACAAAAGGGATTTTTTTCAATAATAAAATAAAAAAATTTATTATTTTACAAAACATTATTTTTGTATTTTAATTTCTCAAATACGATATTCTTTGTATTTAAAGCAAGTTTGCCGCACTCCCGGATTTCGCCTAACCTCCCGCGAATTCCCTTTAATTTTTTTCACATTTTTAATCCATTATTATTATCTCTAAATAGTATATAGATTTACAAACAGTATATAGGAGTACACAAAAATACACAAACAACAAGCATGATTTTTTCAAGGATTTTTTAAATTATAAATTTAAAAAAATAAGTCATATTTTAAAATAAAATACAAAGTATAATTTAAAAAATTCTTGTTAAATAGGTTTAGTCCGGTGTACCTGTATATTTCTGGAGATAATGATAATAGTTGCCATTGTTAAATATGGCTTATTTTTTAATTTATAATTAAAAGAAATTCTTGAAAAAGCCATGTTTGTTATCTGTGTATTTTTATGTACTCCTATATACTATTTATAGATCTATATACTATTTGAAAATGATGATAATGAATTGAAAACGGGGGATTAAAAAAAATTAAAAGAGAGTTCGCTTCTAAATAAAAAAAATCGTATTTAAAAAATTAAAATTAAAAAATAAATTTTAAGAAAATATGATTTTTTTTATTTTAAAAAAACCATCATTATGGCATTATACATATTTTATATGTCTTTGTGTAGCCGTGTCTTTCTCTTCTCTTTTGTCTCAAAAAGCAAACACTAAATGTATGTTAGGGTCCATGTTTTTAATTGGTATGTTTACATATTTTTCGTCAGTTAATACTTAAATTGGCCTCCAAAATGTTGCATCGAGTTTTAAATTGGCTCTAAAATTTATAATTGTCTCAATTTAGACCCTTAATTTTCACTTCCTAACTCATATTAATCCTTTAAATAATTTTCGTTAACATCGTGCTAATGCATGTAGTTAGTACTGGTATCGCATATAAAAACAACATTTGACTAAGTGGAAGGAATAATGAAGTGCCTATTATTATCACATAGCTTGTTGACGTAAACGGTAATGCCATGTGTTAAGGACTAATTTGATTTGTGTATTTTAATTTTTAGGGACTAAAATAAATTACGAGTAGATATTCGGAGGTTAATTGGAATAACTTACAATGATAATATATTAGTGACATGAACAAATTGTATTATGCTACGTGATATTATTGTCTTATCAGCAAGACACGTGTCACTCACAGACACTTCATTATTCTATTCCACCTGGTTAAATATTGTTTAAATATATGACACTATACACTTCATTATTCTATTCCATCTGGTTGAATATTGTTTAAATATATGGATAGTGCTACGGTGCTGATAGTAATTTTTTTCAATACATGATGAAATGAAGTGGCAAGAAGGAACGGTGGACGTGTGGTTCACCTGTAGCCACAATTGGAGACAACAGCTGATGCACAATAGATGGGTCACAATCATCCGTCAGTTGAAAAAAAATAGTTGGTGAGATTTGCAGGATAAATTAATGCATCATTGAAAAATTAATTAAGGGTTAAGGGAGATAATCTCTCGTGTCCTTTTTTGGGTATGGCCATACTGACTGGACCAACAAATGCTCTTTTGAACATAACACTCAAATTGGGCCATGAATATAAAGTTCACAAGAATAATAATAATAATAATAATAATAATAATAATAATAATAATAATAATATATAAAAGACAACTACGAATTTATTTATAAATCCTAAATACAAATTTTATTTTAATAAATACATTAAAAATTAAAATACATTAAAAAATTATAATATATGAATTAAAAGAAAAATTTAGTTATAACAAATTTTTTATTTTAATTTATATTAATTTATTATGTATGTATTCAATTTATTATATATATATTGTACATAATAAATTGAAATTCGATTTATATGTAAATACCTAAAAATTGGGTTTGTCTGATTCGATTTATATAGATCTATTTAGGATATATATGAAACTAATTTCTATTTAAGACATCCGTATAATTTTAGTCTCCAATCAATTTATTAACATAAATTATCGTTATTTTTAAATCCAATATATATATTTTAGTTTTATTTTCTCATAAATTTACTATTCTTTTTAACTTTTAATGATTCATTAATTACTTTGTATTTACTGCGGTCTTCAAATTTTTTATAAAAAATAAAAAATCAAAATCATCAAATTACAAAATACTAACAATAATTATTTTTTCTTTTTAATTCTTGAATATAATTTTACTTTACTTAAGATAGTATATTTAATACAAAAAAATAAAGCATACTAGATAATAATATTTTAATTCCTGAATATAAATTAATTCTTTATTAACATAAAAAATTAAAATCTAAAAATAAAAAATATCATTATTAGCATGGACAATAACAATGCAATATTCAAAATTAAAATATTATTATCTGGTATGCTTTATTTTTTTGTATTAAATATACTATCTTAAATAAAGTAAAATTATATTCAAGAATTAAAAAGTAAAAATAATTATTGTTAGTATTTTGTAATTTGATGATTTTGATTTTTTATTTTTTATAAAAATTTTGAAGACCACAGTAAATACAAAGTAATTAATGAATCATTAAAAGTTAAAAAAAATAGTAAATTTATGAGAAAATAAAACTAATATATATATATATATATATATATATATATTGGATTTAAAAATAATGATAATTTATGTTAATAAATTGATTGGAGACTAAAATTACACCGATGTCTTAAATAGAAATTAGTTTTATATATGTCCTAAATAGATCTATATAAATCGAATCAAGAAAACTCAATTTTTAGGTATTTACATATAAATCGAATTTCGATTTATTATGTACAAAATATATATAGTAAATTGAATACATACATAATAAATTAGTATAAATTAAAATAAAAAATTTGTTATAACTAAATTTTTCTTTTAATTCATATATTATAATTTTTTAATGTATTTTAATTTTTAATGTATTTATTAAAATAAAATTTGTATTTAGGATTTATAAATAAATTCGTAGTTGTCTTTTATATATTATTATTATTATTATTATTATTATTATTATTATTATTATTATTATTCTTGTGAACTTTATATTCATGGCCCAATTTGAGTGTTATGTTCAAAAGAGCATTTGTTGGTCCAGTCAGTATGGCCATACCCAAAAAAGGACACGAGAGATTATCTCCCTTAACCCTTAATTAATTTTTCAATGATGCATTAATTTATCCTGCAAATCTCACCAACTATTTTTTTTCAACTGACGGATGATTGTGACCCATCTATTGTGCATCAGCTGTTGTCCCCAATTGTGGCTACAGGTGAACCACGCGTCCACCGTTACTTCTTGCCACTTCATTTCATCATGTATTGAAAAAAATTACTATCAGCACCATAGCACTACCCTAAATATATGACACTATTTATCTATGTCAGTATGAGACATCAGTACAACGTTAATAGGAATCATTTGAGAAGCTAATGTAAATTATGAATTGAAAAATTTGGATTCAAATTGAGACAATAAAAACAAATTTAAGATTCAATACAATTTTTAGGGACTAATTTAAATATTAATTCTGTAATACTTTATCACATAAAACTTTACATTATAGTCATAAATGAACGGTGGTGAGATATTACGACACTTAAAAGAGATATACTTATATAAATATAGAAGAAAAATATCATAACAAGAAATTCGTGAAGAAAATAAACAACGAAAAATCGTTAAATCTACACGGACTTATTGAAGTGATAAACGTCGTATACAAAAACAGAATATACATATTTATAAGTTCAAATAAAAATAGATATACATAATGATTACTAGTCTCGACCAACAAAAAAAATCGACTAGAATATTACAATACTAGAGAATATATAAAATAGAAAGTCTACTAAATAAAATTCTCTAAGTGGAATATATAGTCATATACAACAAAATTTTAAAAGTGGAGAAAACTCTAATGTCAAAATAAAATATCTCAAAAGTAATCCTCTTCGCTTCGTCACCTGAAACTTTCGCACTCTCAGCATGGTATGTTACATCCTATATCTGAAAAATAGAATAATAATAACGGGTGAGAACCCAAAGGTTCTTATTAAAATAACAGTTCTAAATAAAAATTACATAAGAAAATATAAACTCTCTAGCCAATCGTGATTTTCAACTTCATAGAAATCCAAACCTACGGTCTTAAATAATCCATACAGGGTTAAATTTGCTAAAGTAAAGGCACTTTAATCTACTACTAGTCTCATTCACTCCCAACAGTCATCTTCAGTGTTCTCAGTCTCTACACTTTTAATGGAATGCTAACACAAACAAACATTCGTACCAAATAATCACAAATAAGAACATTTAGAACAATTAATACAATTAGCAGTTAAACAAGATTATCAAATAGACAAATCAAAGCAATTATGCACACCCAAACAATGGCAAACACATGCACATGATGGATGCCTGTCCTTTTAGTCATGAGTTCACGTGCCGGTTAAACTGACAGACCCGACACATCGGGTAGCTAACCTAGATATCGTCTATCTGTCGTGCATCCCAGGAGGAACATCCCAAACTTATCACAAGTTGGTCTCAGAGAAAGAGTACCCTGTCACCTTCTCACTAAAGGCAGTGCTATCCGGGATATAGTGTTTGACCACGATTAACGATCAGAGAGAATGTGGGCGGGACAAAACCACCATCTCCCACATCCACACCGCAGCACTGAATAAGCAGGATGAACTACCATCCTTGTCAGGCGCAGGTGCCTCATCAATAATGCAAACAGGACAAAACTCACATCCTTACCAATTCAGTTATCATATCAAATTTATAATCATTTTCAATTCATGAGCGTGACTATGCCACCATTCTCGCCGTAACCGTCATTTCCACAATATTTAAAAGATTTTATTTTGCAAGTTTTATAGGTAAGTATCCCAATTTAAATTCATTAATTCTCATTAATTTCTTTCCCAATAGAATCAAGGTCCAAATACAATTACGGAAGTTACAAGCAGTTTAAAAACATGTTTAAAAAATCAGCACAATCGTGCACACGCAGGAACCTATCTTGGTCGGTGCGTCAATGGTGCGTACGCAGTAAACCTGGTTTAGCCACTAACTCTGCAAAATCTGTATAATCTAGTTTTAACCACCAATTTTCAAACACCCATAACTTTTTCTACAAAAATCATTTTTCTTCGGTTCTTCAACGATCTTAAAGTAGACATTCTCAATTTTAATTCAAAAAAAAATTTCATCTATTTTTAAGTTTTGAGAACCAAGTTATGACTTTCCAAAATTTATCAAAATTATCAAATTACACATTTTCTACCATTCAAAATTCATACTACTCAAAATCCTTTTCTTTTTAAAAACATTACCCAGTAACCTCATCCAAGTCCAAGCCTAACAAATCCATCTTTCACCTTTCAACAACTCATCCATTCAATTTTCACCTAAATTATCATTTAACCTTTCATTAAACAAACTTACACACAATTTTTCCAAAATCAATAATTAATCATCCCAAATCTAATTTCACATACTATCTACAAGGATTTCAACATCAACAAATACACAACACATCAATACATATCAAGATATAATTAAATCAATCATGGCCTCCGACCCAAAATTCATTCAACATTTAAACCATCATTTAATTTCACACATTCATGCTAAACCATTAACATCAACGACATCAATCCAACAATATATTAAAGTCAACTAGTCTAGGATTTCACATAGCATTACATAGTGATTATTTGAAAGCGAAATCTGTACCTTAATTAACAGCGGTTTCAATTCTCTTGAACCACCTTCTCCCACTAATTCAAGCCAAGCACTCAATTTAAGCCTTAATTCACACCAACCAAGCCAAGCATTCAAGTAACTCTATTCAATCTAATAACATCCAAATTTCACATGGTTCATACTAGATTTTTCACACAAATTAGATAAAGTGGAGGGAAAGAGTTCTCTTGCCTTATTCTATACGAACAAGGGTCAAAACTCCACTAGAAATTAAGTTTGAGCTTTTCCTAAAGCATCAAAATCATCAATTTCAACAATCACATACCCCAAAATGCGAAATTAGTAAGAAATATAGAAATAGGGTAACGCTCTTGTGATTACTCACCGCAAAAGTGGTATAAAAACATAGAAGGAGTTGAGAGCGACACATAGCCACAAATAGGTCGTCGATCAGAGTTTCAGTTTGAAAAAACGGATTTGAATGAGATGGTAAATAGTACTTTAGGGTTGGGTTCTTTCTCTTCTCCTTTCAATCTCGTGCTCACTCTTTTTCTTTTGGCCAAGTGTGTGTGAAAGTAGGGGAAGAAGTCAACGTTGTGACTCTTTTAAGCGAAGGGCATTTTTGTTCTTTTGCCCATTAGCGCTATTTTGGGCTAAATTTTTAAAGATAAATGTTCCTGTTTGTATTCTAAATATTTTTATAGTTATTTCTACACTTTTATTTTTCTCATATGCAGTGTAAAATAATTCTAAGCATATACCGTTAATTATAACGTTAATACGCGTTTTTTTCATAAATAATTATACTTTTATTCTAAATAATTTTTAAGTTAAAATTTTATCTGTAAATTCTCAAATTATAAAATTTAATTTTTTAACGCAAATGACGATTTAAATCCTCTTAACTCAATTTTAATTATATAATTAACTCGTTAATATTTTTCGAGTCTTAAAAACTCCATTTTTCTAATACATGTCTACATGTCTCTTTTAGTCTTTTACACATGGATACTTGGTGTATGTTTAGCATTCACATGAATGTACCTTCAAAAGTCGAGTAAAGTACCAACCCGGTCCCTGTCCATTTACCAAAATGTCAAGACGATCCTTAACCAAAAACACGTTCCATTACGGTCCCTGACCCTGAATTCCGTCCGCCAAGGCGGTCCTTCTGTCACTCTCACGGCGGAAAGTCGACGGAAAATGCTGAGGTGTGAAGGCTTGGGTGTGACACGGATGGCTCGGGTTGTGACGTGGAAGATGGAATCCTATCTGGCAAAATGAAATGGACAGGGGTCTTGCTGTCTTCGTCCCCAACACAAAAACGATGGCGTTTTGAGGCTTCCAGGCTTGTCGTTTGGTTTCGCGCCTTATAGGTTATCCCCTAAAGGCCCCTTGACTCTGTAATAGAATTACATTCTAAACCCTAGCAGACAGCTCTGTTCTCCACAAAGGCAGTGGTGACTGGTGAAAATCTTGGTGACAAGGTTGCTGACGAAGCTCTTGACGGAGACTTGGACGGTTGTTGGACGGCGCTCTTGACGGAAGTTGGACGGTTTGGCACACTGCGCAGTGATTGCTGAGGTAGGTGTCGTTACTGTCCCTTTCACTGTTTTGCTTGTGTGTGGTCCTTCTCCTACCATTGTTGTTTGCATTTAGCGTTGGTGGGGTAGAGAGAGGTTAAAAAAGTGTTTCTGCTGCCATATCCTAGGATTTGTATGTATTTAAAGAAAATGAAACTGTAGAGATGAGTTAAAAAATTAGTGATAGTTGAAACAAATTATTAGGCTTGACTGTTTAAATTGATGTAAGCTTGAAGAAACTCTGTTGCATGTTAAAATTTTTTATTTAGGGATTAATAAAATTTTATTGCACTTTTTCAGATGTCTGAATGTCTTGTTACCCCTGTGTTTCACCATGGGGGGAATTTCACTAAGGACAGTGAAAGAAATCTTAGCTACATGCATGGAAAAGTTCATAGGTGGCCACCAATGGATGTTGACCTGATTAATTACTTTGATTTGGTTGTTTTGTTTAAAGAGTTAGGCTATGTGAAGTTTAAGGCAATGTATTGGTGTGATATGACTGCCTCTAATATGGAATCTGGCCTTCATCAAATTCATGGGGATAAAGAAATTAATGAACTGAGGGAGGGTATTGATAAGAACAGGCACACAGATGAATTTTACATCTACTTTGATCATCCTGTGGACTTGCCAGAGGAAGTTGCTGAGGGGATTGTAGAGGAGGATGTGATTGCCAGTGATGTGAATTCGCTTAGGTCATCATCATCTTCCTCGGATGATGGATACGAAAGCGCTGAGGATGAGGCTTACAAACCGCCTCCTCCTGGTTATGAGTCTGATGACAGTGGGAGTGATGACAGTTTGAATAAGAAGAAGAAAAAGCAGAAGACCCGAGTTAAAGAGAAGATGACAGGTAAAGGAAGAAAAGAAACTGGTGTGGCTAGGAAGAAGGGGACTAAGCCAGCAGAAGATGGGCCAAAGATGTCTCCTAAAACAGCTAAGAGAAGGGCAACTAAGAAATACTCTGGTGCTAGGAGAAAACATGTGCTAAAGGAGGGGCTTGGTAGGCAAGATATGCAGGGGGAGAACAGTGGGCCTGGGCCAGAGCTGGGAGGCCCAAGAAGCTCCAAACAACATGGGCCTGGGGGGCAGGATACAACAAATGCTGCTAATGGAGCTGAATACCATGCACCAGACCCAACTGCAGCAGAGCAAGATAGTGAGTATGAGAAACCTTATGAGTATGAAAGTGAAGTGTTCAACAGTCCAGTTTCATCTGGAGATGAGGGTAAAACAGGCTATGATACTTTTGATGAGGACACTGAATATGGTGAGGTCCAGTTTAAGGTTGGACAGTTGTTTCCCACCATGGAGTCATTCAAGAAAGCCTTGAAAGATTATTTTGTGCACGAGGGTAAAGATGTTTTATACATTAAGAATGAGAAGCTGAGGGTGAGAGCAGCTTGTGCAGGTGAAAAATGTCCTTGGCTAATTTTTATAAGCTGGAACAGTTCAAAAGGTTGCTTTCAGGTCAAAACCCTTTACAATGAACACAATTGTGGAAGGGATTTTGGTAGCAACTTGGCTGACAGAGCATGGGTCACTGATAAGTTAGTTAAGAAGCTTTTCACAGAGCCTGACCTGAAGCTAGGTGCAGCTAGGGATCATATCATAGATGAATACAATGTGAAGGTGAACATTAGAATGGTAGCTAGAGCATTGAAGGTTGCGAGAGAGGTTGTCATTGGGAGTGAAAAGGCACAGTATGGAAAGACACGGGATTACCTGATGGAATTGCATAGAAGTAACCCAGGATCAACTGCCTTGATGGAAGTAATTCCCCAGCCTGAATCCCTGCCACTATTCGATAGGTTATACATTAGTTTGGATGCCTGCAAGAAGGGGTTTAAGGAGGGATGTAGGCCATTAATAGGGTTGGATGGCTGCTTCTTGAAGGGACGTTATGGTGGCCAGCTTCTAAGTGCGGTGGGCCAGGACGCAAATAACCACTTCTATGTCATTGCATATGCAGTGGTCCCGAATGAATGCAAGGAGACATGGAAGTGGTTCTTAACTTTACTTAAAGAGGACTTGGGTGAAGTTCCACAACATGGCTGGAACTTTATTTCCGATCAACAAAAAGTAAGTTAATTATGTTAAGTTATTTAACAAGTATACCTTCTTATGATAATTAAATTATTTTCTGTTAAGTTATTCTGTTAAATGTCACATGTTCAGTTTATAATTAAATTATTGTGTTATGAATCTGCCATAGGGTTTGGAACTGGCAATGAAGGAAGTTAACCCTACTGCCCATCACCGAAACTGTGTTCTTCATATTTGGAAGAACTTTATCAAACATTTCAAAGATGAACAAACAAAGCAGATGGTATGGGAGTGCTCTCGTTGTACAACAATTCAAGAATTCAGAAGTGCAATGCAGAGATTAAAGAATCTGAATGAGGGAGCCTGGGAGTATATGCAGAGGTTTGACCCGGGTGTGTGGTGCAAGGCCTATTTCAGCCATGGCCCCAAGGTTGATAACATAACGAACAATATGTGTGAGGTGTGGAACGCAAAAATTGTTGAATACAGAAAGAAGCCAATTTTGTCAATGTGTGAAGACTTGAGGTGTTACATCATGAGGAAAAGGGCTATGCACAAGAAGAGACTGGAGCAGCACCCTGGTATGTTGGCCCCTGTGCAGCAGAAGAGGCTTGATCAGTTTATCAAACCCAAGAGTACAAAGTGGATGAAGCAACCAATTGTTAGGCCACCAATCTCCTCCACTTTTGTTCAAACTTCTGTGGTGAATCAGATTCCCCCAGTCATTGGACCTCACTTCAGGCCTCCCACTCCTACCAACACAGAAATTCCACCCAACAATGATACTAATGTTGCTACTGGTTCAGGGATGCCTAAACCAAGTCAACAACATGGACTTAGTGCCGAGACAATAGCCGCAGCAGCTTCCGGGACTGCATCAAGACTATTCAAGTTCATCCCCACTCCTGGATTTAGGCCTCCTAGGAAGAACTAGAAGTGTGGTCCTAGGTTTAAATCAAGTTAAAAGAAGATGCTGACTTTTGGATAAACTATGTTATATATAGCCACCACAAACAGTTTTTTGCTTTCTTTTTTGATAGCATATGTGAATTAAGGGCCTATAATACTCTTTTTATTTTGGTGTTGCTGATGTTGGTATATAGGGCTATATGTTGCCCACTTTTGGAGTTATTTTGTGACCAACATGTTGACATTTGGTGGCTGTTTGTAGTTGTTAATGTTACATATTACTATTAGTTATTAATGGATTGCTTTTCATGGTATGAACAGATTCGAGTATAACACATTCGAGTATAACACATTCTTAATTTTGACACAATGAAACTTTTCCAAATAACCACCACACCTGTTTCATTTAATAAAATCGGTTTTACCAGTGTGAAGTGATACAATACAACTATTTCAGCAACAGGAACTTCCAACACAAAACCAACAACATACACTAACTAACTCTCTGTTATCCACTCTAAAGGAGATATTTTGCACATACAACTCCAAAGACAAACACAACAAGAGTGAATGGATAACTAAACCACCTATTACACTTAACGTGGCTACAATTTTTCATCTGCAACTCTAACCCTGAAACTCTGTCCTCTAGCTTTGTAACTTTCCCCTCCATCCAAAAAGCTTCATCAGAAAAATGATTTTCATTTCGATAACGACCATAAGGACTCCAATCATTTCTTTGCTCCTCTTCACACAGTGAAGCATATTCATCCAACCATTGAAAATATTTGCAACGACCTTGTGCAGTCTGCACAGTAAAAATAAGAGAAAAGTCAAATTATTAATGCAGACATGCCTGCTACAGATCTTGGCATGAATAGCAACATTACTAACTGTTTCATACCTTAAAATTTGGGCATCCAAAGAATAGCCTCTTAGGGTTTGACTGTGTTGATGACATGAATAGAATTGCATGAATACCACAATTGCATTTCGGGGCAACGAATCTTTTCTTCATCCTCGCTCCAGCACTACCAACGGAGCTCACAGAAATACTCCTGCCCTCGTCGTCCGATGCATCTCTTCCAATCCCATGCTCTCTGATGTTGCTCATGGTGGTATCAGTTCCATACACGAAACAGGGAAGATAGACGACCAGATTCGTCTAATAAACAATACTGGAAGCCTCAAAACGCCATCGTTTTTGTGTTGGGGACGAAGACAGCAAGACCCCTGTCCATTTCATTTTGCCAGATAGGATTCCATCTTCCACGTCACAACCCGAGCCATCCGTGTCACACCCAAGCCTTCACACCTCAGCATTTTCCGTCGACTTTCCGCGGTGAGAGTGACAGAAGGACCGCCTTGGCAGACGGAATTCAGGGTCAGGGACCGTAATGGAACGTGTTTTTGGTTAAGGATCGTCTTGACATTTTGGTAAATGGACAGGGACCGGGTTGGTACTTTACTCTTCAAAAGTCTTGAACACTGGAACAAACTTATTTAAATGATTTTTTTAACATAATTTTTATTCTCAAAAGTATATTTACTTAAAGCAATATTTTGTAACTTTTGTTTTCAATTTTTATAATTGAAAATTGATTGCAAAATTTATTCTCTCTATTATTTTTTTTACCTCTTTCTTTTTTATGAACTACTCATTTTTATTTTATTTTATTTATCAAAAAGTGAAAGATCACACTTGATCTTCTAAAATAAAAATTTAAAATTTAAAAAATTCAAATTTTATATTTATATTTATATATTGTAACGTATTTTATGTATTTTATTATTATTTTTATTTAATTTTATAAACTTATTTGTCTTTTATTATTATAATTTATAATTATTAGATATGATCAATTATGTGTATATAACTATATATTAACAGTGACGGATCCAGAAAAATTTTGCAGTGGGGGTAAAAATATAATAAAATTTAGATAAATGGATATATTTTTTTTGGATTTTCACAATACCTAACAAGTTAAGAACTAATCCGTTAGGAATATGAATTTCATTTAAGAGTCTGCAATTAGCCAATTAGTTGCTACACATACGAGATAAAATTCGAACTCTCAACACTTGCTTAAGCGGACAACGACTAATCTGATCACTCGACCAACCCAAATTGATTTAGATATATTTAAAATTTTAAATTATAACTATCTATACATATTGATAAAGACTAAAAATATACACACAATCACTTATTATAATATTTTTAAATAATAAAAGATAATTTTACACACAATATAATATTCAAAATAATAAAAACAATAATTTATATTGGCTTTCTTTTTATTTTTAACATAATAATAGCATTTTTTTATATATGTTCTTAAAAAATTATCTTATTTTTTATTATTTCATATTTAATTGTTAAATCTATTTATTATAGTCTTTATGGTATAAATAAATTTTTTAACCAAAATAATTACTATAATCAAGACTATTTTAATAATAAATATTAATACAATATATTAATATATAAATAATATTTTTTTATCTTAAATAATTTTTTAAAAAATCACTAATAATTTAAGTTGTATTTAATTTAAAAACTAAGTTTTAATTTAATTATCAACTAATTAATTAATATAATAAAATTAATTATCACTAATTTTGAATTTATTTATGTATTTATTATTATACTAATCCAAATTTAATAATAATAATAATAATAATAATAATAATTATTATTATTATTATTATTATTATTATTATTATTATTATTATTATTATTATATGTTAAGTTTAACAAAAAAATTTAACATAAAACACAAAAAAATCATTTATATTTATTACTTTGAAGTAATATAAGAAGAGACATATATATAAGTATTAGAGTAAAGTATCGTTTTTGTCCCCAACATTTGGAGTAAGTCCTATTTGTGTCCCTAACGTTTAAAAGTGATTCAATGTTATCCTGCTGTCAATTACACATCATGAGCGCTTTAGTTTGAATTTTAAAAATCTCTTATCGAAGTTAGAATACAAATGTCTGGGATATAATCGATTATCTACTCCGAAAAATAGCTCATCAAATGTTGAAACTAATTCCTACAACATTTACATAATTCACTTTTTTAGGGACATAATTGAATCTAAACACAATAGTGGCTATAATATTAAAATCGAACACATCCAAGTGAGACCTAATTGAGAATGAATACATCCAAGTGAGAATAATTGAAAAATATAATCTGATTTGTTAGTATAATTGATAGTAGAATAACATTGAATCATTTTTATAAACGTTAAAGATACAAATAGAACGATTTAAATGTTAGGAACACAAATAGAACTTACTCCAAATATTGGAGACAAAAATAATACTTTACTTTACTCTAAGTATTAATATTTTTTTTTAAATTTTGTGGGGACAAATGCCCCCTCTTCCTTATATGTAAGTCCGTCCCTATATATATATATATTATATGTAATTTATTATAATATGTATATAATATTTAAGATAATATTTTATATAATAATATACTATAATTTAAAATTCTATAATATAAAAATTTTTAAAATAATAATATTAAAAAGTTAATTTAATTTTTACCCCTTTTAGTAATTTTATGATCATTATTATTTAAATAATATTTTTTAAATTATAATTATTTTTAAATTAAAATATTCTAACAAAAATAACGTTAAAACAAATTTAATTTTAATCAGAAATTAATTCTAATATAATCAAATTGAACTCGTCTTGCAAATCAAACACACACTTACAAATAGCATTAAATCCACTTCTCAATTGTGATGCTACTTTAGTGCTATTTCATCTGTCACCGTCGATCACCAATTTTCTTCCTCATATGTGCTCTCCATCTACTGGGTTGTTCCACAACTTGGTAACCGCACTGTAGCTTTAACAAAACCCCTCTTAGTTAGTGAGGCATCTCTTCCTTTCGTTAGAATTGAAAAATGAATCTGAGAGAGTAGCCTCCGGATCTGAAATGGGTTTCATAGATTACATCTTGTTGACGATGGCCACAATCTTTCTCTTCAAAGCTTTCGATTTCACTTTCTGGGTCTCCTTCTTATGCTTCGTTTGATCCCCAATTTCGAAACCCTAATTCTCTGCACCCCGTAAAAAACATAAAACTTGTTACCATGAGGAAGAAGCTCGATACCCGATTCCCTGCGGTGAGTAGTGATCTCTGCCTTCTGTATTTAAAGTTTTGATCTTTCCAAAGGTTTGTGCTGTTTGGATTTCTGGAAGCCCCTGAAAAAGTGGTTTCTTTTTTTTTTTCAGCTGATTTTGATTGAACACTTAAATTTCAGTTTTTTTTTTTAAAAATTATTTCTTGTGTTAATTACAGGTGGCTATATGTTAGTTCTAAGTTAGATGGGTTTCAGTGATCTTTGGCTACTGTGAATTTTTCTTTTTTCTTTTTATGTTTGGGTTTTTGGGTGGTGTAAATTTTGTTTGGTATTAAAAGTCTTTGACTTTGGAGTGGACGCTGGACCAGCATAATAAATTCTCCACCCCATTTATATCTTCTTTGTAATCCATTTCTTCTCTCTGTGCTGCTTGAATTTAAATGAAATGTAACTATAGAGATGAGTAATTTGGTTTAGGATTTAGGGTTACTGAATGTTATAAGTTTTTTCTTTTAATAAATGCAAAACAAATGCATTGAAATCATCTCAACATGTGTCGATACTCGTAAGGATACAAGATAGCTAAATCTTTTAGTTTAATATCTTTTTTAATAGTTTTATCCTTACCGTGCATATAAATTAGGCTCTAAATAGTTGCTCTTTTCTACTATTTTATTCTTATTTTGTTCCCTTCCTAATTTATAAAAAGCCAAAAGTACAAGATATCCTTGGAAAAGAGACATTCAAAGGTGTAATAATTTCAAACACTTATAGTAATTCTGTTTATAAAATAATGTTCTTGTCTTATATCAAGATGTTGATAGGAACAGAGTCTGCTCGTATGAAATTTTTACTCAGTTTTAAGTTTTGATTGTGTAATTTTTAGGATTTGTTGGATGTTCTACTTGTTTGTTAAGTATTTTGAGGAATCAAGAACATTGTAAAAACACATGGTATTTGATAGAAACATTAAATTGCAGGCTCGGATAAAGAAGATAATGCAAGCAGATGAAGATGTTGGAAAGATAGCACTTGCAGTTCCTGTTTTAGTCTGTGAGTTCCTTTCACTCACTGTCTTGTTAACTTTTTAAGCTATTGGTTTTTCTCACACTATGTTGATGACATGAATGCATTGCAGCTAAAGCTTTGGAGCTATTTTTGCAAGATCTATGTGACCGCACGTATGAAATAACTCTTCAGAGAGGAGCAAAGACCATGAACTCATTGCATTTGTAAGTCAATGACTATTAATCTATCTCCCCTTCTGTTGAGCTAGAGCTATCTCTGAATTGACAATGACCAAATGTGCTCAGCTTGTGTTTTTGGTGCTATGATTTAGAGGGTTCATCTTGTTAACCCAAAACTCTTAAGGAATTGATGGCAATAGAAAATATCTAGCATTTGTAATTTGTGTTATCTGTTTCAGATATCTTCTCTAATTTGATTGATTTATTCGTGTATTGTTATTTTTTTTTTTCCATTATGCTATTCTACTGTTTGCCTGCTTCCTTCTGAATCGAAGTCTAACAAACGGTAAATGTAAATTGCAGAAAACATTGCGTACAAAGCTACAATGTCTTTGATTTTCTGAGGGATGTTGTCAGTAGGGTTCCTGACTACGGCCATGGCCATGGCCATACAGAAGCTGGATCCGATGATCGGGTCATTTATAAAAGAAGGTTTGAAGACCAGTGTCTTTGTTCTGTTTAGTTTTCTTTTCCCTTCTGATTGATGCATACAAATAGTTACTGATTTATTTGTATAAATGATCTGTACAGGAAGGCTGCTACTGATGATTGTAACGACAGTGATGAAGAGGCTAAGAGGAGCAAAATGGTAATTTCACTTCTGCTAACATTTATATCTCTGTTTTCTTTTCCATCCTGCTCAAGATTTCCTGAGTTAGTTTCTTAAAAAATTTAAGCGCAGTTAAATATTTTAGTTCTCAAGTCGGAAACCAAGATTATGTTAATGCTTCATTTTGAATAACATAGATACACAATAGTATCTAGTTCTTCTATGGGAAAATGAACTCCCTAATATAATTCTCTCTTTTTTACAACTTTAGTTTTCAGTAAAGTTTGTGCTGCTGAAACTAAAAAAAAAAATTGAAATCTTTCAGATTACCAGAATGATATTACATCGCTATTAGAAGCCTTCTTAATCAATCTATTTTGGTGAATAATGTTTCTTTTTTCTCTTTTATTCTAGCATGAGTTGGGCCACACTGGTAGTACTGGAAGGGGAAGGGGCCGAGGTAGAGGAAGAGGCCGTGGCCGAGGAGCTAGAACTGCAGAAAGAGAGGCATATCGTCCGGAACCTGAAATTGAGCCTCGTGCTTCTATTCCGGAGAGCAGTCAACATAATAGTAGCACAACTGCGGCAATATTTGATGGTTCACAGTCTGAGGACTTACCAAAGGAGAATATCGCCGCCGTTGCTACTGAAAGCTCCGAGGCACTCCCAAATGCTGTTCCCAGTTCTGACACAAACCAAAACCTGGACAAAAACGATAGCACAGCAGCAGCAATTGGTGCCTCATTACCTGAACCTGAAAAAGAGAGCAAGCACGAGGAAATTCCGGGCTGGTCCCTTTCTGACGTGGACAAGATGGCCATCGACTCAATGCAGCTTGCGCAGCTCGGTGGTCAACTAGAAGTTGATGAAGAAGATTATGATGAGGAAGGGTAAATAAATAGTAACTACTATTTAGCATTCGGTTGTTTAGATTAGCGAAAAAACTCATGATAGCTGTAGAATAAGCACACTAGCCATCAAGAACATGCATCATGTTACTGATGGCTGAGAAAAATTTATAAATGTCGCTTATTATATGGTTTGTTTATGCTATCACATGTTCTTATGTATCTCAATGTATCATTTGTGTACTAGTAATCAAGCTTTGTTGTGCACTTTTAGGCATATACAATGTGTATCATAAAATCCATTTGGAGTGAATTCTACTCATCCAAATGTTGATGTATCTTTGTTTTCTTATTACGGTCCCAGCTAGCAATTTTGGCAAGATTGTTAGTAATCAACTAATCATTATATGAGAGTGAGGAGCAGATGATTTTATACCAACAATAGAAGTTTTAGCAAGTAAAATGAAATTTTGTTTGATAGAGTGCTTAAGTTAGACATGAACAGAGCTTATCGTGTTGAATGAAATTTAGGGTTAATGATTAAATTAGTTTTTGAAAATTAAGTAGGCTAAAATTTTCAGACTATAACTTGTCATATTGGACACATGGTTAAACGACGTCGTTTTGTTTTTGTGCTTAAACAAGGCAAAAAAAGGAGAGGAGACGAAGAAGAGTTTATATGTGCAAATCTCTTTTTGTTCTCCAAAACGATCTCATTTTTGTCTTGTTAATGTGCCTAAACAGGACGTCATTTAACTCTGTGTATAGCGTGATAAGACAGAGCTAGCTTAATATTTCGTTTGCTTACTCAATGCTGAAAAGGGCGTGATAAGACAGAGCTAGCTTAATATTTCGTTTGCTTACTCAATGCTGAAAAGGGTCCAGGGACTAGGGGTGTTTGTGGTGCGGTTTAGATCGGTTTTAAGTCAAAAACTCATCTGATCCGAACACTAATTTTACTTGCAGTGCAGTTTGGATTTGATGACTTTTTAAAAAAAAATCCAATCCGATATAATTTCAAACGGTTTAGATTGGATTGGATTTCTGGTTTTGTAAATTAAAAAACTTAAATACATATAACAAGTCTCAATATCAAATTTTAAATAATCAACAATGACATAACAAGTCTCAACAATATCTTAAAAAACCAACAATAACATAAGGAGCCAAACTTATTGTTCACATGGAACCAAATAAGTATCACATGTTTATTACCACAAATATGCATGTAATTTGGCCAAGTAAAGAACTTTCTTTAGGTCAATCTATACTAGCATAAACTATGCACAGATAAATTCGTTTAGTGTGACTTACCAAATATTCTCAACAAAATCCTGTCAAATAATCAGCCTATTTTTGGATTGACTCGTTGTTCACATGAAAATCTGAAAAATATACCTATTTATTACCGCATATCTCTTCTATCAATTGGTCGATAGATTGCATAATTAAATAGAAAATAGACACAAAGTTCAATGTTTATTATTTGGCCAAACAATAAAATTTCTTTGGACTAATTATTGTACGCATAAATAATAAGCATTGAGTTAAATTTAACTAGTTATCCAAGCATATATTTATCATCAATATTGTATTAGTTCGGTCAAATATAGACCTTTCTTTGGGTTGACCAATATTCGCATGAATTATATATCACTATATTCCTAATGTTCTAAAATAAATCAATTTTCACACCAGAAACTACTTTAGTAGCATAATGTTCAACTAAGTTATTCTAAAACTAAATTTTATAAAATAGATAAGTACAATAATTTAAATTGTTACTTATGTTCTTAAGTAACATTGTAACAAATCCAAAACATTTACATAGCACAAAAATTAATAAATAAACAATAAGCCACAATATATAAGAATCACATAATATCAAGTGTCTTTGTTAATCAATTGTTCATTTCTTTGTTTAACACAAAATTGAATCCACCACAAAAATTATTCAAATAACAAAGATAAGCAAATCCCTTGTATAATAAAATTTTCATGCTATCTCCCTAATAAAAAATCACATTAAATTTTTGTTAAAAAATTAAACCCAAATAAGAGAAAAGAATAAATGATTTTTTTTTTCGCCAAAAAATAAATTCACAGTAAATTTGTAAAGCAAAAATAAAAAATCAAAGATGCATTATTAATAATAGCACACAGAAGATCACCGCACAAAACGCTAAAAAAAGATAAAATCGTTTTAATCAAAAAAACTATTCAATAATTAAATTAATCTTTTTGACGATTCAAGTATGAAAGGCTCTGATGCCACTTGTTAAAATGATTAGAATTTCTTAACCCTAAGAGCGCGAAAGTGTATCTGAATTCATGAGTATAATTGAAAGAGTTTGGTTTTTTGATCTTCAGCCACAATTTTCTGTATTTCTAATAGGGTTGAATTGCAACTCCTCTTATGGAAAAAGAGTTATAAATGCGATTTCGATGTATTGGGGACTAAAATCTTAAAGTCACCATTTATATTTGAATGAGGCACTCATTAATCTCTAAAGTTCGAATAAAATAGTAATAATGACTTATTTAATTTTGCATTTATGACAATAAATAAAATCACTGTTATATAAGTGTGAAATAACTTAATTTTGTGATTATGAATAGATTAGGAAATTAATAGTGATTTTTTATATCCCTTATTTTTTGAGATATTAATAAAAATTTGGTGTAACGCTTAGTTTTTAGATTTCAAAATATTTTTTAAAATTATGGGATAGAACAAAATCTAATAACAATCTTATACCAAAGTTTGTTCTATATTCAAAAAAATTAACCAGCTTTTTTTTCACATATTTTGTTGGTCTTACATTTTCATTAAAAAGAAAATTTGGAATCGCATCTATGGCATGTACTACATTTTCATTTTCAATCAATAAAAATTATATTCAGATAAGAAAAATAAAATCTTCCTATAGGGAAATAATATTACCTTTTGATTAAAAAAAAAAAAAGCCTTTTTCCTTTTCTTGTTTTATGTCTTGATTTTAAAAGAAAGCTAAAAAGAAAAAATTAAGAGCATGTTTGTGTTGAAAGATGTAATGCTTGTTTCGGTATCACTAAATGGTTAAAAAATACTTTTTTAATGAAAAAAATATTTTATTTAAATTTTTTTAGTAAATTTAGTAAAATTTTAATAATAAAAATAAAAATATTAAAATATTTTTTTATTATTGTATTCAAACATAATATTAAATAAAAAATATTTTTACATAAAATATTTAAGCATAAAATTATTTTTATTTTTTTAAAAGATAATAAATTTTTGAGTAAAGTATTGTTTTTGTTCCCAACGTTTGGGGTAAATCTTAAAATTGTTTACGTCCCTAACGTTTTAAAATTGACTCAATGTTGTCCTGCCGTTAGGGATCCGTTAATAAAATTAACGGCCGGACAAAATTGAGACGATTTTGAAACGTTAGGGACATAAATAGGACTAAAACGTTGGGACAAAACGATACATAGAAATAAATTTTAATTTTATTCTTCAATAGTATCAATTTGTTACTGTACATAGTATTCAATTATTTTAATCATATTACATTTAATCACCTTTTTCATTTTAAATAAATTTATTTTTTTAATTTACACTTAAAGTAATGTATTTTTTATAAATAAATAAATTTTACACTTTTATTCTAAATAAATAATGTAATGTGATTAGAATGAAAGTGTAAAACTATAAAAAAAATATAAGTAATGTGATTAAGTAATGAAAGTAAAATTACATTATTTATTTAGAATGAAAGTATAAAATTTATTATTTATAAAAAATTATATTACTTTAAGCATAAAATTATAAAAAAATTAATTTATTTAGAATGAAATAAGTTATTAAGTGTAATATAATTAAAATAATTGAATCTATGTATAATAAAAATTATATTATTGAAGAATAAAATTAAAATTTATTTCTATATATCGTTTTTGTCCCTAATATTTTAGTCCTATTTACGTCCCTAACGTTTCAAAATCATCTCAATTTTGTCCCGCCGTTAATTTTATTAACGGATCCCTAATGGCAGGACAACATTGAGTCAATTTTAAAACGTTAGGGACGTAAATAAGACGATTGAAACGTTAGGAACAATTTTAAAATTTACCCCAAAGGACAAAAATAATACTTTACTCTAAATTTTTTTATAAAAATTCACCCAACCAAGTTTGTAGAGCTTTTTAACACGATGGAGGAAAACATCACCAATATGTAGGTGACATCTGCAGGGCCAAAGCAAAGCGGTAGCCAAGATGGCCAAAGATGACTCTCCAATAAAATTTTTACTCGTGGCAGCTTTGGAAAGCAAAAACCAAAAAATGTTGACTGTGTCAAGGATGGTGAATTTTTAATGAAGGCTAGATAAATATTTTGCGTATGTAATACAAATTAATTAATAAACTAATCATGGATGTTGGAATATTCAGGCCCTAAAACATGTCCGAACCGGTAGAACCTCCAGTCCCGACCCAATCCGGCAGAAACTGTAAGATGACGCCTTTCCTTCGTTGTGCTATGAAGAAGACTACTCCTCGAGCGCCTTAGCTTCCAGCGTCCTCCCCTATCGTCATCAACCGTTGATATCTGTCGTTGCTAATTTGTTGTGAGACGAGGTTTCTCGAAGAGGACTTAACGACGCTGCTGAGATTCTCTCTTAGATGCAACCTTGAAGACATCGCTGTTGTTGATGGCTGAAAGCCTAGTAACCATGACCGCCCTTACTCAAGGTTAATGTTCGGACTAGTTTTTTGACCGAAATTGCTGACGATAATTTTGTCCCTGACTGTAATTTTTTTTTTTAGTATGGAGTTAAATGCAATTCATTTTAAAATTCAGACTAATTCAGGCAACTATTTTCTTTCTTAGTTTCTTTGTGTGGGTTTCAGTCCATCTACACTAAAACCCACATTACACAGTGTTTTTGATCCACAAAATTTAAAAAAGTGTTACTAAAATATTACTAAAAAATGTTAGTTTTTTAAAATGTTACTAAAAAATATTACTAAAATATTAGTATAATTATATTATGATGATTATAGTATTTCAAAAAATTGTTACTAAAATAAAAAAAATCATAACTCTAATTTTAACCACTTACATAATTATTATATCGACCTACATAATTATTATATCGACCGTAACATAGTTAAATCCACCATATATATATATATATATGACCACCAAATTAATTACTAAAAGAAGAGTCTTAGAAGACCAGTAAAATTTATAATGTTTAACTATTAATTAACCATCATCAATATTTTTATTTTTAATGGTATAAAATAATATTTAATAATATAAAATTATTTATTTTCTTTTTTAATAGTTAAATACTAGCCAATTTTCAACAAAAATGCTAACCCCTAGAATTTCTTACTAAAATATGAAATATCTCACCGTTAGAGTATGTTTTTCAGTTTTTGTATCTTATCGTCCATTGAGGGTCCACACAAACACGTTATCATTTATCAAGGACCATCCATCTCGAAACACAAATAACATAGGCTAATGCAAAATCTTTATCATTAATTTCCACATGAATTTTTTCTAATACCCTAAAAGCATTATAGGAGATTGACTATAAAATAAAATTTAAAACCTGTAATTAGTTCAATGCATTTAAATTCATTAAATGTCGGTATTACATAAAAACACTCGTATCCTTATCGCAATGATTCGAAAAAATCATTTTAGATTAACAGCGTAAGAAACATCCATAATCAACAATTTATACTATAAATCATGTGATATTTTTCTCATCTCTCGAAGCCAACATACAAAGAGATAAAACATAAATACGGATACATAATTAGGTAAGGCATCACAATAGCAAATATCCGATGAAGTATCAAAGTGTATCGAGCCATACAAAGATCCTATATTAGCATTAGAAGGCGCAAAGTTAAGGGATCATGACCCCTATAGTTTTCTCATTAGAATTAGGAATGATCTTGTTCCATCTGATTCAGATTGAATCGACCTTCATTATTTTTATGCACTTCCACTTTGAACTTCTCTTCCTTTTCTCCCCGCTTCACTTTCAGCAGCAAATTAAACTTTGCCAAATCATCAATGACCTGTACAAGAGACACAAACCTCAAACCTAATTGAACACAAATACAAATAACATAACATCTGTCTTGGGGCAAATTTGTCCAATGTGCTAACCACCCAAAAACTTGGGACTTGGGAGTAGGGACAGTGGAGAAGAAGACACACATTACTTCTCTATTTTTGTCACTGTTCTGTCTATATTTTCAATTTCGAAATACTTGCCAAACAGTCTTTCAATATCTTGAGAGACTTGCAGGGTTTGAGCCTTGAGACATCATTTTATTACATGGTTATACATGGTTTGTATAACCTGCACATTCTTGAGAAGTTCGTTGATGTTGAAGCATTCAAAAGGAACATTTCTTTTTTGCATATCCAAATACAGAGTAATTTATGCATACAAATGTTTAAAAAAGTTATTAACCTATTGCAATAGCATCAACCAAGTGTTCAAACTTGGATTATATTTTGCCTCTTATCACAACCATTCACAAGTTAAATTGCAAGAGAAACACAAAGAAAGATGCAAGAAGATTGTGAGAAATCAATGGTCGAGTATTAGCTTTAAAGAAACAGAACAAGGCAATGAGGCACTGACCTCAGCTTTTGCATCAACCACCTCATGAAGCTGATAAGGCACCAATGAATTGGACCTCTGCTGGATGGTCTTTATAGCATGGTTTGCAGCATCTTGAACTTGAGGATCATTTGTTGGCACAGTTTGTAATCCTGGTTTGTGACCATCTGATAACAAAACTGATCAGCAACAAACTCGTGTACAAATACTTCATTTTTACTCATATGCGTACCATGTGTATTTGCATAAAATAAAGGGGTTAATATACATAACTTCCTACTATAATAAGCAAGACCATCCGATTCACTCAAAATCATTGTCAAACTTTTTACTCCTTGTTAAATATAGGATAAGGACTTCTCAAATTCATATCTCTAACATCAATTGCATACCTTTATAACACTATTTTTTTTCAAGAATAACAAAATCAATGGCGTCATGTTCATTCTCAATACAAGAGGGTCCAAATCCTTTAAAATACAGAAATGATTATTCATTTATAATCCATGTTTCTCAAGACAAAGCCGGTTTGATAACAATGGCTGGGAGTGCCATCTAATCCAGGGCATAAAAATCAGAGACCAAATTTGAAAAATGCAAAACATTTAGGAAAATGTGAGGTTAGCACTAATCATGATATTGAAAGCAATCAGTTTAGGAAAATGCCATACCTTTCTTGACACCAAGATCTGCAGCAGTAATTGATGGCGATGCACCAGCATGCTTGAACTCTTGGAGTTCTTTAAAGTTCATCCAGGGCTTCACCCATACCTTGGCTTCGTAGATCTTTTTCTCGCCGGCTTCAATAGCCTCAATAGTAAGATGATGCATAGTGCCAGCAACAACCTGCTCCTGTGCCTTCAACACCCTCCCAAACTCCAGAAGTGCATTCTTCAAAACAAAAAGCACTCAACACAAGGCAATACTTCTCATCCACATAATCAACACAACATTGTGTACAATTCAGACCATTCCTTAATCATGTAGTGAATTTCTAATTAAACACCATATATAATGCAAGCTGATTCTTGTCTTTCACAACAGCCCCAACTCAAAAAATTAACTATTGCTTACTATACTACAGGGGCTGAAATTTAGTAGCTACAAATACACAGACATAAATGTGGTGTTCAAAATTGGAGACAGATGCACAAAACAGTATGTCCCAAGACACAATTTCTGTGTTTTCTAAAGTAGATTAGGCATACCAATTCAACGGGTTATGCCACTCATTCTGGTCCACATAGTCCCTCTAAACACATGAATCAAGTTACTCATATCTAGTCTCTCAGGAAACTAAGTTGGTTTACCATTTTGTATGTATAGAACTATTTTGATTCATTAGAAATTACGGGAACCAAAATTATTCTCACTTGTCATGACTATTTACCAACATAAAAAATTATTTCTTTCGCGTAATCCCTTAAAAATAGAAACGCAAATAAAAACAAAGGATATGAACTTAAAATAATAATACTAAAAAATAAATAAATAAACCTAACGAAGTATGGACTGCACTTAAATTCCAACACAAACTCCGTCAAAATTTTCATTTCAATTAACTCATTCTCGCATTAAGAAATGAAAAATATTACAACAGAAAAAGGGAGAAAATCAGAAAATGGAGGAAGAAGGAACCTGTTTCTTGTTGTGCTCGTCAACAGCGAAACGAGCAAGGGCTTCGGTGTCTAGGCTGTTCTCAGATCCTTGGGAATCGCGCAAGCCTCCGAGCGTAGCCATTGGCGCGTGATCGTACTCTGAACAGTCTCCAAAAGAAGATCGAAACGAGAAGAGAAAGAAGAAGGAGAAGAAGACGAAGACGGTGCGAAGTGATAGGATTGAAGAAGATGAAGTTGTTCTCATTCGGCTTCTTTCCTTAATTACTACGCCAACTTTGGAATTGGAATAATAAAGAGGAACGGTTTTTTGTTTGCTTTGGAAAGTAGACTACACTGAACACTCTCTGTCTTCTTTATGGGAAGGTGGCTTTGGATTTGGGTCGGTGGTGTGTAAGCTTCCCGTATAGGCCACGTGGCATTCACGTTCCATACGCGTCAAGTTTTAAGAATTTAAAAAAAATTAAAAAATCATCAAAATTTATTATTAATTTATTATTAATAATTAAATATAAGATAAAATATATTGTTATATTATCAGATTACCAAAATTTGATTAAAAAAATTAAATTAATAATTAAATAATAATAATAAATAATAAATTATGATGACCGTAATATTTTTTTTCAATCTAAAAACATGCTCCCAAGAGGCCAAAATCCACCAAATGGTGAGTAATGCTGCCAAAATTAGGATTCTCATAATCCTTGTACTTTCTCAAAAAAAATTTTTAAATTTTAAGGATGGGTTTCTCAGAGTTTGAAAGTTTCATTTTTACTTTTTGGTTTGATCCCAGTAAAGTGTAAACCCAGGTCTTTGAAATACAGAAGGCCCATAATCACCAAAAGCTCATAACTATATTGTTATCGTTGCTGAAGCCTGGTTTCTTTTTGTACTGCGGGCATGGATGCTTTAACTTTGGCTGATTGGTAAGTGTGGAAAGTTATTCGGCTCACCAGTGAGCTCTTTAAATATAGACCATTTGATATATATGTATATTCAGACTAACAACATATCATTAGTTACTCTCTTTTTTTTTTTTTTGCAGTCTTTGTCAAAAATACAACTTAAACAATTGTAATTTTATTAGGCCTAAAATATTAAAGAAAATAAAAAAATATTAGAATAAATAACAATCAATGCTTATTCACTATCTACAACCTTACTTACTAGCACTACAACCTTCCAATTTTTTTAACGGGTCCTTAGAATCCTATTTTCATTTCTTTTATTTTATTTTCTTTTTTCATTTGGTAGATCTTTTTCTTTTTCTTGTTCTCTTTTTCCCTTTTATTTTCATTTTTAGATCCATTATAAATCATGATGTAAGGATTTTTGGTCTAAAAATTAAAATAAAATAAAATATTATTATTATTATTATTAACCACACAGAATATGGGATCTTATATATTATAGTAATATAAATACGGTATTCGAAAGTAATTAGTATTTTACTTATTTGATTTTGTGTGTAGAGGTGAAAAAAGGTTAGGTGGCCTACTAAAATTCTGCCAGTTTAGTCTGTATTTAATCAGATTTAGTTTGATCGATTATAAAATAGGTACAAATTTTTTTTAAAGTCTTAATATGTTAATAGGTTATGTCTAAATTTACTAATTATTCTTATCAGTTAGGTCTGTCTCAATCTGTTAATACATAATTAAATATATAAATAATTTTTTATTATTAATAAAATTATGAGATATTTTAAATTTATTATATATTATTATAAATATTTTTGTATATTTTAAATATTTTAAAAATTTAAAAAATTGTATAAATATTAAATACGATGTATTACATATAAATATTTTTATTAAAAAATAATTTTTTTAAATAATATTTTTATTTTTATAAAAAAATTATCAAACCTTTTAACAAATTTTAAGTCTTTTAACAAATTTTAAGTCAAGCTAAATTAAATAATATGTCAGAGTTAGTATTTTTAAAAAAAAATTTAGTAAGTTACTGATCAAACTTAGACTAATTATTTATATGATAAATTAGACCTATTAAAAATAAAATCTAATCTAACCGGATTTATTTCTATTATATTTATGTGTCATTGAACAAATGATATTAAAATATAAGTAATACTAAAAAGATAAAAAAAATATATATTTATTAATTATTATAATAATTAATAAATATTAAATAAGACAAATTATAATTATTTTTAATTAATTTTCTTTTGATACCAAAACTTATTTATAATTGACAAATAATATGCATATGCGGACATAGCAGAAGAAAGATATAATAAAAAGAAGTGACAGCTGGGCATCTTAATCTCCACCCTGCATGTCTGTAAAAATATCTAATTGATCTTTATTTATAAATAATTTTGGAAAAGTATAAGTGACAGTAATTTTTGTATTTTTTAATTAATACTTAACCATAAAATTAAAAATAAGTGATGTAATCTCACATCATTAAAAATATTATTAATAATTAATTAATAGTTACAGAACACTAAAATTACTGTCCCTAACATTCTTCAATAATTTTTATTCAATTCCATGCATCCTTAATGGGCATCTTAAGATGGAGCACATATTAAAAAACTTGACAAAATTCTAGGGAGATTGATCATAGATACAAAAGCCAGCGTTTAGAACAGTGAAACCTCCATCTACCACAAGATTATGACCGCTAACAAACTTGGAGGCGTCACTTCCCAAATAGAGTGCAGCTTCAGCCACATCATGCGGCATCAGATTGGTACCTTTGAGGTTGTTATAAACTTCAAGATCTCCCTTATCATCAAACTTGAAGAAGTCCCTCGCCAAAGGAGTGCTGGCAACTATGTACGGTGACACGCAATTCACTCTTATACCTGTTGTATTATCATTGAGCCAACCGGCCGGCACAAGTAGTATTAGGATATGAAATTACTAGAAATTCTTAAGCGTTGTGAAAAATTAATTATAATATAAGTTAATTTAAAATTAATTTTTTTATTTTTAATTTTAAAATTTTAAAAATTAAAATAGTAAAAAAAAATTTATAACGAATCCGTTTTTTATTTAGTTAATTATACTTCTAATTGATTTCTTAATAAAATTCGTTAAATATATTAAATTATTTAATAATTTTTATTATTATCTTTAAATAAAAATAAATGTATGTTATATTGTTTTATATTAAATATAAATTTATTAAAATTTAAATTATTCAATTTAACATTTCTTAAGACCAATTTAAGTATTTCCCACTACTTTTACAACACACAAGAATTTTTCATAAAATTACATAGTTTAAAGGATAGCTTATATAACATATGTTTCAGATACAGTAAAATACCTAATGGTCCAAACTCAACTGCAGTGCTCTTGGTGAAGCCCACAACAGCATGCTTTGAGCTTGTGTAAGCATGTGACGCAACTCCACCTGAGATACCACAAATGCTGGCAGTGTTGATTATGCTTCCGCTTCTGGCCGGGATCATGACCCTTGCAGCGTGTTTGGTCCCGAGAAAGGGACCAATCACGTTGACACTGAGCACTTGTTCGAACTCGTGTTTCTGGTTTTCCAGGATGTTGGTCTTGTTGACGCCGGTTATGCCGGCGTTGTTGAACATGACGTCTAGTTTGCCGTACTTGGAAACCGCCGTGTTCACGGCGTTTTCAATGTGTTGTTCGTTCGTCACGTCGCAATGGACATAAGACGATTCGTTTTCCAATTCTTTGCAAACAGAGTGTCCCAAATCGTCTTGGATATCGGCGATCACCACTTTAGCTCCGTTCTTGGCGAAGAGCCTTGCCGTGGCTTCGCCGATTCCGCTGGCTCCGCCGGTGATCAGGGCCACCTTCCCCTCAAGCCTGTTAATAAATTAATCATTTCAACACAGATACGTGCCATTTCAGATGTGCTGAATAATATACATATTAATTAGCTAGCTATGGACACCCCATTTATTAATTTATTAAAATAAAAAATCATCAGTGAAAGAGGTTAAGTCAATTGGAAGTTGGAACGTTAATTACCTTCTCATGGCAGATGAGACCAAAGAGGGAGTAGCCATCGTTTCTGGATGGCAAACTTGCAAAGGATAGGGTATGTTAATATGTTATTATTTACTCGTAAAGTGGCTCTTCAACTTGCGAATAGCTCACAAAAGCAGAGTGCACTACATATATGAAGAAGTTTCTGTAGGCACGATGATTATACAAATATTTTTAAAACTAAAATAATATTTTCTTAATAATTTTTATCATTTTTTAAATTATAAAATATTATAACATAATAAAAAATATTTAATAATATTTTTTAAAGTATGGCAACTACTATGATATAGATATCCTAGTGTGTGTGTGTGTATATATATATATAATAAAAATAAATTATACATATGTACACCCCAGCTGTATCAGATCAATGTGATTTGAAACTCTCTGCCGATGAGCAGAACATTTTGTTTCTATAATTAAAAAACTAATTATATGTCATATATTAAAATTAAGTATTAAAATATAAATATATATTAAAAATAAATTATATATATTATATATATGAAAAAATATGAAGAGATGATAAGAATACTAAATAATATGAATAATAGAATAAAAAAATAAATTAAAACTAAAATTATAAATTAAATTATTAATTAATTATTTTTAATTTTAGATTTTAAATTTTAAAAATAAAAATTTGTAATTAAACTAAATTATAATTAACACCGTTACTCCCAATATTACGCTAACATTTTATGGGCTTTGCTAGTGTGTAGATTGGTAAAATATTCTATATGTATAGAATACCACTTGTCAAACGGAGAAATGTGCACATAAAGGCTAGGGGTAGAAGCTGTCGGGCAAAGGTACCCACACCTGCATTGGGGTTTGTGCTTGAAGGAGACAAAGTCTGTATTTTTGCAGTTAGTTTGGTTAGATTAGAGTTGGTGTTTAGGTGATAATTAAAAGGTGATTATATTAATTATTACCTGGATTTATGGTTGGGCTTTTTTGGGCTTATAATTATGGACGTGGACTATTTAATAATGCAATTTTTGGCTATGGTATTTTCCTTTAATACAGCCCAAATACAGAAACAATTTATGAATGGCTTTACGTTTATCATATTATTATTATTATTATTATTAAAAATATATTTGATTCATAATTGATAATTAGTTAAATAATCTATTAAACATTGATTTTATATAACTATGATAAAGATATTTTCTTAAATTAGTATAATTATGCATTACTATTAAAATGTTAATAATAAACTCATTGTAGTAAAGATATTTTTATAAAATAAACTTAGAACAGAAGATAGTACATTCAGTTTGGTGAAAAAATAGATTCATAAAGAATCGACAATTAACTTCCATTAAGTGGGGAAAAAACTCAGTTTCAATATATTAAAGTAGATTCTTTTCATGCTTCTTACATAAATATTTTCCAAATCATGGGCATAAATGCTCTTCACCAATATTTCAAAACAAATTTATAATTTATTACTTAATAATGAATCACCTAACTTCTTTATCTTTACTGCATAACATATTTCTTTAAAATATCCTCTTAATACTAATTATAAATTTCAAAATATTGATAATTACATTACAAACACTTATTTTCTTTCAATTTTCTCTAACAGTAATAATTTAAAGTATAAACAATATTTATGCAAAAGTTTCTATTTTTTTTTTTCCGACAAGGTATCTCATGCTGGTTTATTTTTTATCCCGTTCCAATTTTTTTTGGGCTTTATGTGACCATCATTTCTCAATCATTACAATTTACAACAAAAAAAGTACTTCAATGTTAGCCATTTTAAATCAACTACAAAAGCCCTCTTTTTAAAAAATCATTCATAAAGTGTTTTTGTATCTGGGCTGTATTAAAGGAAAATACCACAGCCAAAAATTGCAACAATTATAAGCCCAAAAAAGCCCAACCATAAATCCAGGTAATAATTAATATAATCACCTTTTAATTATCAGCTAAACACCAACTCTAATCTAACCAAACTAACTGCAAAAACACAGACTTTGTCTCCTTCAAGCACAAACCCCAATGCAGGTGTGGGTCCCTTGCCCAACAACTTCTGCCCCTAGCCTTATGTGCACACTTCTCCGTTTGACAAGTGGTATTCTATACATATAGAATATTCTGCCAATCTACACACTAGCAAAGCCCACATTTTATTCTCCATTTGTGATCTCTAGTGTCATTCCGGCGTTACTGCACTTTTCTACTGTCCGATCCGATGCTATCTCGCCGACGCCATCCAGCGTTTCCTCGTTCCGTTTGCGATCCATTGCGATGTGAGATCGCACCGCACCAGTTTCGTGCATCGTACATCTTCTTTTTCGTTCTCTATATCTGTCTCATCGCAGCTTTATTGTGCATGATAGTCGACGTCCAATGCTATACGTTACTATAATTAAAAAAAAAATTATATTACGTATAAACTAAAATTAATTATTAAAATAAAATATATATTAAAATATAAAATATATATTTATAGACGAAATATATATATATATATAATATTTAAATTTTAGCCTATAAATAACATTTTAATAAACAAATTTCCAAAACTATAACACATGAAAGTGATGAAACATGATGCGGTTGATTAGTTCGAAAGTAAATCATTTGATTCGATGATTAGTCATTAAACAAGTTCCAACTTCCAAGGACATGAAAAATAAAACACGAGGCCCGTCTGGTGCAAGCTCCACAGGATCACCGACACAAAGCAACAAAAATATTTTTAAAATAATAAAAAAATCTAAATTAATTCATCGTATTCTTTAATAATTACCATTCAAAAGATAATATTAAATAGAAGAAGTATAGAAAGTCAATGGAATATTTGTACAATGTGTACAATGAAAGTTTAGAGAGTATTACAGATATAACTATTAGTGTTATATTTTTCTATCAGCATAAACTTTTAAGATGAGTGATATCATGACATGATATCAAAGCTTTAGATCCAAAAGGTCAAGAGTTTGTATAGCCCATATAGCCGATTCTAAATTTGGATGAAGGAGGATAGTTGTGTTAGGCATTCGACAGCCAATATAAAAACTTAGTCGAATCTTCATGACATGAATCAAAGATATTATTGCGCTAAAGTTAGGTCGTTCCTCGGAAGCACCGCGCGGTATGGCTTGCGAACAATGTCAAATGAGTAAGAGCCGCTGCATCAGTATCCGGGTGTAGTGTTAATTGAGTAAGGGTTTCTGCGTTTTTGTGAACAGACGAGAGTAAAGTTGAGATTTGGAACATAGAATATAAGCAGTCTAACAGAAAAAATCCATGGAGGTAGTTGATACCATGATAAGGAGAAAGATTAACATCATGTGCCTACAAAAAACTAAATGGATCGGTGCGAATGCTAGGAAGTTGGATACCTTCGACTTCAAACTTTGGTATACAGAAAATGTAAAGAATAGGAATGAGGTAGGTATTATCGTGGATAAGTAGTGGAAGAAGGATGTAATGAATGTCAAGAGGGTGGTGATCGAATCATCTCTATCAAACTTGTGGTAGAAGGAGGTACTTTTCATGTGATTAGTGCCTATGAATTGCAAGTGGAATTGGACGAGCAACACAAGATAAGGTTTTGGGAGAATTTAGAGAATTTGGTCTAAGTTTCGGATAATAAAATTTTCTTATGAGGAGATTTAAATGGCCATGTTAGAAGAGAAATGACTGAATATGAAAGTATTCACGGAGACCATGATTTTGGAGTGGTTAATACCAAGGGTAAAACTATTTTGGACTTTTTCTCAACTTTTGACCTTCTCATCGTAAATACATATTTTAAAAAGAGATACGAATATCTTATAACCTATAGGAGTGGCAAGACAAGCTCTCACATCGACTTCTTCTTGTTGAGGAGAGTCGACCAAAAAATTTTGCATTAATTGTAAAATTATTCTGGGAGAGAAAGTTTAACAACATAACATAGGATGCTCGTCATGAATTTTTGCGTTGAGTAAAATTTGAGAAAAAGATATCATAGAAAAACTCAAGGACGAGGTGGTGGCGGGTGAAAGGTGAGGAACAAAAGAAGATAGGTAGAAGAAGAGACAAAGTGAAAAATGGATGAAAGTGCAGAAAAGATGTGGAGGGAGATAATATAAATTATTAGAAGAACAACAAAAGAAAGTGTTGGTGAATTTAGAGGGATATGATCAAGAGGCAAAAGAGTTCTAGTAGTGAAATGCGAGTGTACAAGAAATGATAAAGACAAAAAGTGAGTGCTTTAAAGAGTGGTATTTGTGCCACAATGCAGATAATTGGAAAAAATATAAGGCTGTTAAAAAAAAAAAAGACAAAAGTGACTATAAATGAAGTAAGAACAATAGCATATGAGGATTTCTACCAGTTTTTAGACATAAAGGAAGGAAGAAAAAAGGTATATATAGAATCTTAAATAGCCATGAAAGAAGAACGAGAGACTTAGATTAGGTTAAGTGTATAAAGAATAAAGATGGAGAGGTTTTAATTCAAGACGAGAAGATCAATGAAAGGTAAAATAGCTACTTCTACGAGTTATTTAATGAATGACAGAAGACTCTCCCAATAAATATTAATATAGGTTGTCTATATAAAACATTTATCACTCTTTTTTTGCAAGATCTATATTTTAACAAATATAACTCTTAAATTCTTCGAACAACACTATAAAAAAAAGAATAGATATACATAAATTATTACACATAAATATCACACCTTCAGATATTTTTAATAAAATTTGACAGAATAAATTTTAAAACTATTATTATTATTATTATTATTATTATTAAAAAAATCAAATTTTTTTTAATAAATAAAAAATTAACTGTAAAACTAAAATGAATAAAAAAAACACACAGAAAAAAGAGAAGCAAGAATAATAGAATGAGAAAGAAAAGAAATAGACAATTGCAAAAAATTATACTTACGAAGTCACTTTATATAAAAAGAAGATTACAAAAATCGTTATTTACATTTACAAATTAAAAAAAATTCAAATTTTAGAAAAAGAAATCGACATTATCAATTTCATGGTGACAGAAATTCTAAAAAGATTATGACAGTCGTTTTTATTGAAGAGACAATTTTATTCAACCTCAAATTATTCATTTTAGTATATTTTTTTATCTTTTTTTTAAATTATTAGTCACATTTTTATGTAATATTAATAAATTTTATATCTACACATTACACCAAATTAATGTAATATCATCGTATTACACTTCTCATTTTATAAGATTTCAAAAGATTAGCCGTAATATGTTCCCTATATATATGTAAAGTTAGAATATAAAACAGTTGATATTCATGGATTTGGATCCTTTAAAATTTGAATTTTATTTTAAAGATTAAAATATTAAAGTGTGATCTTTCACTATTTATTTTATAAGTGGGATAAAAAATAAATATAAAAAAATTATTTAATAATAAAAAATCATATTTTACTTTTTAAAATAAAATTCAAATTTTAGAAAATCCAAATCTGATAATCATTACTTGCTAACAGCCTAACACTACTTTTTTCCCTTAAGTATGATTTCATCATGGTCAACTCTTAAATCGGTCAAAATAATATAAAATGGCAGTTTAAAAATATTACTTATATAATATTTATGTTATCTGTGTCAATGTATTTTAGTTTAAAATAATATACACTATCATTGAATAGTTATTATTATATTTTGCTTGAAAAAATAATAGAAGTGATTAGGTGGTACTACAAAAAAGATACATCAAGTATTCTTACTATTAGATTTAATAGCAAAGATTGTCACTGGATTTACGGATGAGGTTTTTACGGTAATAGACAAAAATTCGCTTCTAACAAATATTCTACCATTAAATTTAATTTTTTGCTAAAAAATCGTATGGTAAAAAGTGATCACGTGAAAATTAATTAAATAAAATATTCTACCATCAGATTTATTAACAAAAAGGTTCAACATTAATGCAAATAAATGAAATGTGCCATTTTAGTTACCACGAATATGTTACCGTCAATTTTTTTTTGTCAATTATTCTATCTATAAAATTTATTCTAAATTTGAATTTTAAACTTTCTTCTCTCGTTTTTGTGATACCACTAACCTCTCCCCTCTCTTTTTCTTTTGTCCTCAACCTCTCTGATGTCGCCACCATCCAACGACCATCTAGCCATCATCTTTTTCCTCCCACGACTCTAGTCACCTCTGTTGTCAAAGAACATCTATGAGAAGTCGTTTTACAGAGCTACACCGCCACTTTCATTCTCTTTTCTTGCGAGTTGTTGCTGTCGTCCGCCACCACTGCTTGCCTTCATCAATCCATTGCCTTTTTTCACTTTTATTTAAGTATGATTTTTTTTCTTTCATTCTATTTTTTTTCTACTTTTTGTTAGATACCAGACAAATAACACAGCAAAATATAGAGATGAAAAATTAGAAATTTGTATAAATATAAAAATAACTGAATAATTTTTTTTGAGAATTACTTCTCTTTATAATAAGGAGATTACAATAACACTCTCTTTTAGCGAAAGAAAAATGCACCTCTCTCTATACATAGGAGAAAAACCTCTCAAAAAAAATCTTATATTTTTTTCTTAGGATGACTTCTCACTTGTTTGATACTTCTTGTTATCTAACGAGATTACTTATTTATATTAAAATTCTTCTCACCTTAACCATACAACAATAATTGATGGACAATGCGTATTATTTTTTATCGTTAATTTTTAATGGCTTATAAGTAGGAGAATTTTTCTCCTTTCATTTTGTTTGACTTTGTTTCCTTAATTTTTTTCATAAAAAAATAGCTTTACTATTTTTACAATCTCCCACTTAAAGCTAATTTTGGTAAATTTTCAAAAAAAAATCTTGTTGCTCATATATTTGATAGACCATATGAAAATCTACACCATTCAAATTTTTCAGTATTGATTGATTTTGCCATGACATCTGCTAGAATATCTTTAGTGTGAATCTTCTGCATATCAGCACTTCCTTCCACTACTACTTTCCGAACAAAGTGATATTGTACTCCAATATGTTCTATTCTTGAATGAAAGGCAGAATTTTTCGCAATGTGCAAGACACTATGACTGTCACAATACACAAGAATCTTCTGTTGTTTGTGCCTGAATTCCTCCATCAACCTTTGGATCGAAATAGCTTCCTTGTATGCATGTGTAGTTTCCGTATATTCAACTTCTGTAGTAGATAAAGTTACAATAGTCTGTAATTTAGATAGCCAGCTCACAGCTCCTCTTTCAAGTGTAAACACATAGCCTGTAGTAGATTTTCGTTTATCAATATTACCTGCAAAGTTTGAATTGACATATCCATTGACAATGAATTCCGATCCTCCAAAACATAATGCAATATTCGAGATCCCTTTGATGTATCTCAGGATCCTCTTAACAACATTACAATGCTCTTTACCCGAATCTACCATAAATCGACTTACCACCACAATTGCTAGAGCAATATCTGACCTTGTACAGATCATGGCATACATAAGGCTTCCCACCACTAATGCAAATGGTACTCCAGATATTTTCATCCTCTCTGCTTTACTACTATGGCACATACTTGAGGATAATTTAAAATTCATAGAAAGTGGGGTTGAAATTGGCTTACATTCTTGCATATTAAAGCGTTGTAAGATCTTTTTCAAATAATTTTTTTGCGATAGCCAAATCTTCCTATCCCTTTTGTCTCGGTAGATTTGCATTCCTAAAATCTTGTTTGCTGGTCCCAAGTCTTTCATATCAAACTCCCTAACCAACTGTGCCTTCAATTTTTGGATTTGATCTTTGTTGTGATCTACCACCATGTCATCCACATACAATAGTAGAATGATAAAATCATTATCTCCAGACATCTTGTAATAGGTACAATGATCTGAACTAAGTCTGTTGTATCCAAGGCTAATAATGAAAGAATCAAATCTCTTGTACCAAAACCTTGACGCCTACTTTAGACTGTACAAAGATTTAGTTAACCTGCAAACCAAGTTTTTTTTCTTGTTCTTCAAAATTTTCTAGTTGGAGCATATATATCTCTTCTTTAAATTTTCCATAAAGAAAAGCAATCTTTACATATAATTGCTCTAGATGTAAAATAAATACAGCACACATAGCCAAAACTACTCTAATAGTAATTAGTCTCACCATTGAAGAAAATATTTCATTGAAGTCAGCACCTTCTTTCTGAGCATATCCCTTGATAATCAATCTTGTACGATATTGTTCCACCTGATCATTACTACCTTGTTTGATCTTGTAAACCCATTTGTTATCAATGGCTTTTCTGACCTGCTGGAAGTTCAACAAGTTTTCAGGTGTGGTTCCTATGTAATGCCTCAGTTTCTTCTTACATTGTTGTCATCCACATAGAGGCATCTAGATTGCGCATAACCTCCATAAAAATTGTTGGCTCTCCATCTTCAGTTAGAAGACAATATGCATCATAGTTTGTCAAAATATAATTTGAGTGCCATGTATTGGGAATAAGTAGTATGACTATAATCCAATGAATCATGTGTCAAATAATTTGTTATTGCTATTATATTAAAATATTAATATAATAAGGTTCTTAATTAAATTTAGAGATTTATTATTGTGATAGTGATCATAATATTAATATATGAATATTTTATAATTTAATATAAATTATTCTTGGTAATAGGATTATTAAAAGAACATTAATAATCCAAAAAGATCAATATATATATATATATATATATATATATATATATATATATATATATATATATATATATATAATTGTCTTCATGAAGATTAATATATCTCATTTATTAAATTATATATATAGATGGTGCATATAGAGATATGACCATTGAACTGACTCAATTTGAAAATTCATAATGCTTATAATTATCGCATATTTGTCAATAAGATATTCTCAAGATGAATATGGTGATAGAGTTTTCTTTGACATGCGACTGTCATAGTAATTAACAATGCATTTATTATACTTTAATTTTGGACACCTAATACCCTAGGGTGCTAGTTGAATAGATATTGGCAATGATTTAAATACTTGTAGAATTAATGATTAGTCAATAAAGAATCCTCAACTCTCGGTAAAGAGTTTGAGCTCTATGATTATAATGACTGAGATGAATAAAATCTTGGCTAAGGAGATTGAATGAATGAAGAAATGAGTTTTTTAAGTCATTCACAGTTCATTATAATAATGGTAACAAGTTAGAGTTTGACAATTGAACCATACTCTAAGGGTTAACCAATAGCTGGAAAGATGGAAGGAATTATACTTTGTTCTTCTCATGTTCTTAGTAAAAATATACTACTTCATACTATCGGGTCGTTGAGGAGTGTTGCTAGACCCCAACCTTGATTAGTAAATTTAGTATGACTAATTTACTACCCGCTTAGTATTGAACCTATGGGGTCACACACTAACGAGTGTTTAAATCTTTGCTATAGAATTATTTAATTATTATTTTGATTTGATCAAATAAATAATTATATTAATTCAAATAAAATATTATTGTATTTTTTGCTAGTAACGAGAATATAATAATAATATGATGATTGAGAATATTAAATGAGATTTGAGAATAATTAGTTATTCTATTTCTAAATTTGAATTTTAAATTTGGATGAGATCCTAACTGATTTTGTTTCGAATTGAGTTATGATATGATTCATAAATTTGAAAGATTCAGATTTAGAATTTCAAGATATTATTTAAATTTGAATTAAGAATATACATTTCCTAAACTTTGAGTCCAGCTTTGTTCTTTCTTGAGAATTGTACATCACGTACACAGAACAACCAAATATATGTAAAGAAGAATAATTAGGTGGCTTACTTTGCCACATCTCCATCGGTGTCTTCAACCCAATTGCAGTTGACGATGACCGATTTATCACATAACAAGCAGTTTTAACAGCTTGTTCCTAAAAAGATTTGGCTAAACCTGCAGTTTGCAACATAGCTCGTGCTCTTTCTAGGAGAGTCATATTCATTCGCTTTGCTACACCATTTTTCTGAGACGTATATGCAACTGTGAATTGCCATTGAATACTTGCTTGCTTGCAAAATGTTAGAAAATCACCATCGACATATTCTCCTCCACTATCTGTCCTTAAACACTTGATCTTCTTTCCGGATTCAAGTTTTAACTTTGTTTTGAACTCTTTAAACATCGCAAACATGTCTGACTTCTTCTTGATCGGGTACACCCATATCCTCCTAGAGTAATCATCAATAAATGATACATGATATTTTGCTCATGCTAGGGACATCTCTGGCGATTTCACACATCAGAATGAATAAACTCCAATATGTGCTTGCTCCGAGCAGTTGATCTACCAAACATCAATCTATGTTGCTTGCTTGTAACGAGTGCTTACAAAATGGTAAGTTTACTGATTTGAGTCTGGGTATAAAATTACGTTCCACAAGAATCTTCAAGTCTCGTTTTGACATGTGGCCTAGTTTGCGATGTCATATCATCCTCATTTTTTCTTGGCTTACTGAAGCAACGGATGTCTTTGCTTCTTGCAAAGTATCTTCGATAAGCACGTATAGATAATAGATTTGAGGTAGTCTGTTTTGATTTTATTACCACAAGAGCACCTTTAACAACTTTCAAGATCCCACCTTCAATATGGGTCTTGCAACCAAGTTCATCCAATTGTCCAATTGACAACAAATTCTTCTTCAAGCCTTTCACGTGTCTTACCGCATGAAGTGAACGAATAGAACCATCAAACATTTTTATTTTGACAGTATCCATTCCAACAATTTCTAAGGCATGATCGTTTCCTATAAACACCGATCCTTCCAAATTAGGTTCATATGTACAAAATCAATCACAATAAGGAGTCATGTGCCAGGTTGCTCTTAAATCAACAATCCAGACATCAGTGAGATGTTTGCTGCCTTTAGAACCAATTGTTATTTTACCATATAGGATTTCTCCATCATTAGAGGTACTCACAACACATATTTGAGAACTTGATCCTTCTATAACCTTCTCTATGCTCTTCTTATTCCAACAATCTTTCTTGAAGTGCCCTCTCTTGCCACAATTGTAGCATTTGAATTGCTTCTTTCCCTGTGACTTTTGTCTACTTTGGCTCTCACTGGAACCACGCTCCATTGATATTTCTCTCGTCATCAACATCGTCTCTGCTTGCTTTGAGCTCTCTAACCTATCTTCCTTATTCTTGCGCCTAAATTATTCTTCAAGAATTGCAGCAGCCATATCATCAAAAGAAAAGATAGTCTGTCAAAATATTATTAGTTAAGCTAATGATGAGCTGATCATATGAATCTGGTAGACTTTGAAGTAGAAGCTCTGTACGTTCGTTTTCTGCTATGTTATAATCCAATAATGAGAGTTAGAAAAATAGCGTATTTAGATTGTTGATGTAATCTATTGTCGATGTAGATTCACTCATTCGAAGAGTATAAAATTTTCTCTTGAAGAATATCTTGCTGTGAAGTGACTTTACTTCATATAATTTGGTGAAAGCATCCCAAATTTCATTTGTTGTCATTTTCTCTGCTACACTTGACAATACTGAATCACCGAGTGTAAAGTGTAAGTTTATAACGACATTGTCATCCATCTCCTTCTATTTTTCATCTGTAATCCCAGTGACACCTTCAATTGTTGCCACGCAATTCTCTTTTCTCATAATTGCTTTTATTTTCAATTTGCATAAAGAAAAATTACTCCCACTGAATTTTGGAATTTCATAATTTGTTGTCATTTTTTTAGACGGTAACTCACAGCAGAAAAAAAATATTAATCAATAACCTTTAGCTCTGATACCACTAACAGTGCTACCACTGTTAGATACTAGACAAATGACGCAATAAAATATAGAAATAAAAAATTAGAAATTTATATAAAATATGGAAACAACCGAACAATTTTCTTTAAAAATTACAACTTCTCTCTATTACAAAGAGATTACAATAATACTCTCTCTTGATGAAATGAGAATACACCTCCCTCTATACATAAGAAAAAAACCTCTAAAATTTTTTTTTATATTTTTCTCTCAAGATGACTTCTCACTTGTTTGATACTTCTTATTTCTAATGAGATTACTTATTTATATTAAAATTCTTCTCACCTTAACCATACAACAATAATTAATGGATAATGTGTATTATTTTCTATCTTTAATTTTCAATGGCCTATAAATAAGAAAAATTTTTTTCTTTCATTTTGTTTGACTTTATTTTCTTAATTTTTTTCATAAAAATTAACTTTACTATTTTTACACTTTTTTTTTATTAAATTCTAATATTCCTTTTCTTCTTCCTTCAATATGCATGAAAAGTAATAATTATGAATTATAATAAAAATAATGATATCACAATAGCCTTTTGAATTGGTAAATCTTAAAATTTATATTACAATTATATAACTATTTTTAAATACATTAATTAATTCTATAATATTTTATTCTAAAATATATTACAATATCAATTAGAAAAATAATTACATGGATGATGCATATTATTAAAAAAGACTAAATTTTTATTACGCTAATAAACCTACCAAAAGAAATAAATTTAGCATTATTTTCATAAAAAATAGAATTTTTGTTAATTACTCTAAGAAAATTATCCAAAATTTAGAAATTTAATCTGTGTAAGTTTGGCGCCAAGAAAGGAAAGTAAAGCGTGCGGTACGGTCTTTTCAAACGTTAGACTACGTTGAGTCAAAAACTCAAATCAGGGGATCCTCTTCTTCCCCTAACAAATAGTTCCTTATTCATTACCATGATTTTCAGTAACGCTCGCTCTTTCCGATTTCTTCAACTTTCTCTTTCTCTCTCTTCTTGAGAGTGTGCTTAGTTCTCTGCTAGGGTTTCATTTCCCTGGCCTGCTTTACTCTTCTAACAATGGCGGCAATGCCTCATTCCTTCTCCCCTTCTCGCACTACCTGTGCTTCTCTTCTCCGCCAATTGCAGGTTCTTTGATAACTGTTTCTTTTCTACTTTTATTTTTCACATTTTTCACTTTAGTATTTCGTTCTTGTGTGTAAGTGTAAAATTGGAATTAAGTGTCCATGAATCGATGATTGAAATTCCCCAAAGTTTTAATCTGTCAATTGTGTTTGAAAAAAAAAATCGTTGCTTTTACATGGTTATATATGGAGCGTTCACGCGCTAATATAATGGTGAAATTAAACTTCTTAAGGACTCCCGAGTGTTTTTTCCTTATATATTTTTTTACTATTATTTTGTTGGTTTATGCCATATAAAGTATATGATGCAATTGCCACAGCCATTTGCAGCTGAAGTTTGTTAGAGAGATTCAAGATTCGTTATAGATATGTTGTTTCAAAATATTTGTAGTTGACAGGGTTAAAAGTCTTTGGAGACTTTAGGGTCTGTCTAGCTTAAGAACTTCTAGTTTTAATTTCTTGTTTGCAGTATCAACTACAAAAATATCATTTTGTTATTGTTATGTTTCGTGTAAAGGAAACAAAAAGAGAAAGTAAATTAGGTTGAAAACAAGGTAGAATTTTTGTAATTGATTTTGAAAACCGAACATGAAAACAAAATATGTTTTGTAACACCGGTAGGCCCTCATTGGTTGAGGTATTCCTTTATTATCATTGTTTTAATAGGTTTTCTTGTGACATATTAATTTTTAAATTTTTTTTATATATTTGACATATTTACTGTATTTAGTAATCTCATGTTTTTCTAGATGATATGGGATGAGATTGGGGAAAGCGATAGCGATAGAGACAATATGCTTTTTCAGCTGGAGCAGGAATGCCTTGACATATATCAAAGAAAGGTTGAGGAAACCAGAAAGCACAAGGCGGATCTATACAAGTTATTGGTTGAAGCTGAAGCTGAAGTTGCCAGTATCATTTCTTCCCTTGGGGAATGTACTTCATTCTCACGTGTAAGTTACTCTTTTGCATTGTGCCTTCACTATTAGTCAATAAAATTTGTGTGAAAGAAACCCTGCCTTGAGTGAGATGCTTGATTTTGCTGATATTCATTCTTTCTTTTCTCTGTCTCGTCTAAATTGTAACTTATTTGGACATACTTTGAATGCTCCCTTCTTTCCCACACTATTAAGAAAGAAATTGAGAAGACATAGCAAGGTCCATGCAGGGGCATCGATATGCTTCATTGTAATTGAAGTAATCAAAAAGAATTTTTATAATGCAGTATTTTTTTTCCTGCCATATTATATTTACCATAACAACTTTGAGATGATTTGAAGATTTCAAGTTCCTGTGCTTGATCCTCTGCACAATTAGCACTATGCTAATTGAATTTGCATTTTGCAAGATAACTATTCAATTGATTCAGTTCTACATTTGAAGGGACGGGGCACACTTAAGCAGCAATTAGCTATAATAACACCTGTCTTGGAGGATTTAAGGTCAAAGAAGGAAGATAGAATCAGAGAGTTTTCAAAGATAGAGTCCCAAATTTGTCAGATACGTAATGAGATAGCTGGCTGCGAGCAGTTCAACAGTGTCAGTGATCCAGAAGTTATTCAAAATGACTTGACAGTAAAGAAATTGGGGGAACTCAAGTCACATCTACATGAACTTCAGAATGAAAAGGTTCTATGATCAAAACTCAAAAGTATAGTCATAATGTTTGTAATTTCAGATATTAAAATTCCATTTTTTTTAATGTCTGTTTTATTTTCAATCAGATCCTTCGTGAGCAGAAGGTGAACAGTCATATCAGTGAAATTAGGGAGCTTTCAGTAGTGATGTCATTTGATTTTCTAAATACATTAAATGAAATCCATCGTAGCTTGGGAGATTCTTCCAAAGGTACACAAAAGAGCATCAGCAATGACACTATTGCCAGATTAACCGGGGCCATCCATATGTTAAAGCAAGAGAAGCAACAAAGGCTGAAAAAGGTGTCTTATTCTGATAATGTTTCAATAGTTCTAGTGAACTTATCATTCTGTCTGCAATCTGCATGATCAAATGTGTTCTTAATGAACTGGTTGTATGTAGATTGTTTTGTTGAGGCTTACAATTGATTTATTTTTTTTTCTTATACATTATAATGGAATAGTTTATATTCAACACATTCTTCAATATATCAGTTTTTCTGCATTGTAGGTACAAGATCTTGCTAAATGCTTGATAGAGTTATGGGATCTTATTGATGTACCAATTGAGGAGCAAAAACCTTTTAGCCATCTTACTAGATTACTTTCAGCATCAGTTGATGAGGTTAGAGCACAAGGGTGCCTTTCTACAGATATCATTGAGCAGGTGAAACTTTCTTTTCCTTAGGAGCACATTGCAATTTGTCTCTAATTCAATTTGGCTTTAGTAGGCTTATTATTCATATTTTTGCAGGCTGAGGTTGAAATTCTGCGCTTAAATGTTCTGAAAGCCAGTAAGATGAAGGATTTAGTGTTTAAGAGGCAGGCTGAGCTTGAAGAAATTTACAAAGAAGTTCACATGGATGTGGATAGTGAATCAGCTAGACAGATTCTAAATCGGCTTGTAGAATCTGGTACTTGAACTCAACCCACAGTCTAAAATACAACTGAAGCAGGAACACAATCTCTCCTTTTTGGAATTTATTTGTGTCAAAATTACATATTTTTTCCCTCTTTTCCTTTGTTCTTTTCCACTTAAAGATGTTTGGAATTAGTGTTATAGGTGTCTGTGAAATGTTTTTTGTTTCAGGCTTTAGATTTTCTGTCTTTCATTACATATGTTTTATGCCTTTCAGGTGATCTTGATCTGTCCGATTTGCTCCAAAGCATGGATGACCAAATCAGAAAAGCCAAAGAGCAAGCTCTAAGTAGAAGAGATATACTAGATAGGGTAGAGAAATGGAAATTTGCTGCTGAGGAGGAAAAGTGGTTAGATGAATATGAAAGGGTAACTTATAGTCTAAATTGGTCATAAATTAGTGCAGCTGAAATTTTGTCAGCAATGTCAACAATAGTTGCATTTTATATGTGATTATTTTCAGAAGGTTTTAAATATCTCTTTACGCTAATTGTCCTCATAATATGTGCAGGTTTATGTCAGAGAGTTGGTGACCTTTCACTAACTTTAATTTAAAAAAAAAATGAGCGAATAAAAGAGGAATTTATGTATGGTAGCTTATCTCATATACATCAATCCTAACTAGGAAAGTGACATTTTCACATTATATGTGTATTCTTAAATAAGGTGAATGCATATTGAGAATTCCGAGTTAGGAAACATTAGCTTGGTGCAGTATAGTTAAAACTTTTCAGTGATTCCCAAAACCTCATATTGAAACTTGAAAGAGCTTTTCCAGTTTTCAGGTTGATAGAATTGAAGTTATTTGAAACAATGACAAATGTTTTATATATTTCTTACCAGTAAAAAATGCCTGACATTGCATCATGTATCTTTTTCCTGCACTTTTCAGGATGAAAATCGATATAATGCAGTAAGAGGAGCTCACAAAAATCTAAAACGTGCAGAGAAAGCACGGAGTCTAGTCAGCAAGCTACCGTGTGAGGCTTCAATTTTCATTTGTTTACAAGTAGTTGATCATTCTCTAGAAAATGCTTCAGAAATGTGCCACATAAGTTTAGGGACAAATTGTACTCCAAGGCTTAAATTCCTCAGTTTCTACATTCTTCCAGATGATTAACTAGTAAAGCTTGTTTATAACAGTTTGAATATCAAACTCAAACTTATGAAAATTTGTCAATACAGTTGCATTGATAAAACTATGTATATAAGGACTAGGACTAAGGAGCTTTTAATTGTTAGTTCTTATTTCCTAGTGTGTTTTTTCCCTAGATATCTATTGGTCTAGCATTAACTATCCTTAAAACATTTTTCCTGTGCAGCTCTTGTTGAGAGTTTGACTGCAAAAATAAAAACGTGGGAAGCTGACAAAGGAATACCTTTCCTATATGAAAAGGTACCTATGTTTCATGCTTTTTATTGTAATATGGAGGAGGATGACTGATTAGTCAGGTTCCAACAAATAAGTTATTTATTTTCAGGAACCATTGTTACATAGCTTGTGTGAATATAATGTGCAAAGGCAACTTAGAGAAGAAGAAAAACGAAAAATCCGGGTATTACTTTTTGTCTACTTAATCTTTACTTTCACTTCTTATCATGGAAAACAACCTCAAATGGTGTGTTTTAAGGCTATTTAGAATTATAACTGATTTGGAACTAATGGCGTCAGTTCCAAGCCCAGAAAAATGAGGAGAGTTGCGTTAGGCTTGCAACAGCCAATGTAAAATTATGTTGTGTCCTTTTTTTAGATCGTTTGTTACAAGCTCGATCCTAGAAGGAGAGACAGTTTACACAAAGAATTAGTATTGGGCACTAGTTTATCCCCATCAAGGATAAATAGAACCACAATGACTAATAAGATAGCTGGGTAGAACAGGATACTAATAAGATAAAAAAACAAATCTGGGTTGTCTTGCTGTTTGCGGTTTTATGGACAATATGGAGAACTAGAAACATGGTGATCTTTGAAAACAAAACCGTACAATTGGAAAGCACTTGGGAACAAATCAAAGCCTTGGTGGTTCAATGGAGAAAAGAGAAGATTATTTGACAAAAAGAAGAGCAACGGAAATGGAGGTGGTGGCAATGCAAAATGTTTAGCCGATCTCACTTGGTGAGAAGGGTTTGTTAGGGTTAAGGTTGGTTAAAATGGTGTAAGGACCCATATTTTCCAGCAATCTTGCAATTGCTGATTGCTAATTTGTATTTGAACATTGTCTATAGTCCTGAGAATTTTACTGCTTGTGTATTTGGATATATGAGATACTCTGAATCTTTAATGCGATGCTATTGATTGTTCTTTCCATTTCTAGTTGTGGTCATGCTCCTTTCCAGAGCATTTATGTATGTTCCAAAGATCTAATTCTAATCTACCATTATGCATACAAACAGTATCAAATACTCAAAGCTGAATCCTTCTTGTCCAAGAAAGTTGGCTGAAATGGCTGCTTCACCTTCTAAGAAAGCTTTAGTTTTATTTATTCATTTATTTTTGTGTATTTGTAGTTAACTTTGCCAATACTATGTGATTGTTTAAGTTACACATCACACTGTTTCTTGGTTGTTTTCATCCATTTTAAGCGATTAATGTTATTCTTGTTATCTTTACAGGAGCAGAGACGGTTGCAGGAACAGAGTGCTGTAGTGCAAGAGGCACTTTTTGGTTCAAGGTCTGCAACAAAGAAGCCTCTAGGTCAGAGCACCAATGCTAACTCCATGGCTGGGACACCAATCAGGCAACAAGTGCTTACGCCTTCAGGCCGTTATGGAACCTCAACTAGAAAGTACCATAGGGAAAGCGGTAGGGTGAATACAATAACTCCAGTGAACTACGTTGCTCTTCCTAAAGATTCTGGTTTTGGAGGAAGTTAAGGATTCGTCAAATCTTGGACCTACTTGTAAATCAGTTTTCCATGTAAGTATGCTTCAAAGTCCTATTCATGCTGTGTTTCATTCTGAAACTGAAGAGCACTAAATAGATGATGAGTAGCAAACATAGGTTGATCTAGACTTTGTTGGCTATAAGCAATAGAATAAATTCTGTAAATACATATCTCATTATACTTTTCTTTGATCAACTCATTAGAATTGACAATACTCAATGCATCTATTTTTTTGTCTTCTAAAAATCTTGAATCTTTGGAGGATTGTTCCTCGTTGATCACTGTTCCAAACAAAATAAGTATGGCTAGTTTAAATGAGCAAATTTACAAATTATAGGTTTCCCAATAAGGCTGAGTTATTTTGGGTTCTAATGAATAGTTTGGTACTTAAAAATTGTTAGACTCAAATTTCATTGCATGTTTGTCCGGAGTTAAATAACCAAAAGGACTTCTAAATTAAAAAGGTTCATATACAATATGATATGAATCCATTGGTTAAGAAATTATATAGGGACACTATCTTGTGTAAGCTTCCATAAAAAAATAATTTTAGCTCGATTGGAGGTCTATGATTTGAGAAATTACTAGAATATATTTGGATCTCTATATAATAAATTTAGGTTTAATTACTCTCTTGATTTTTATAATTTTGCGAAATTTTTAATTAGGTTCTTATATTTTTTTTTTCTAATCGAGTCTTTGCATTAATCTTTTTTAATTGAGTCCCTATATATATTTTTTCTTTTATTTGATTCCTTGCATCAATTTTTTTTAGTTGGATTCCAATACAATTAAACTAATTACTGTTAAAAAGAATTTAATTAAAAAAAAATTTGGTGTAGCGACCAAATTAAAAAGAAAAAAAAGTATAGAGAATTAATTGAAAATTTAAAGCCTTTATCTTTCACATTAAGATTTTAATTTTTAATAGATTGATGGTGTAAATTTTTACACAATCATTTAACTACTCACTTAGTCACGTGATCTGGATAAGACAATAATTAATTATTTAATTTGGATGGTATAAATTTCTTATTGATGCTAAACGAATAATTTTTATGGTAGATTCAAGATTTTGAGAAGTTTTTATACGTATATTAGCAACCAAATATGTTTATAATGACAATATGAGAAACTTTTCAAATCTTGGTTCTACAATAGATATTTAATAAAGATTGTTCATATGGTATTAATCTAAGTTTTTCTTATTAAAATCCCAACCCACCTGTAACCAGAAAGGAATAAATAAAATAAAATGAAATACAAAAGTTCCCAATCCCCTCCAGCGAATCTACCTCACGATATGATAGTGATAATAATAATAGAATTTTTGTACCAATGGAGTCCATGTAAAAGTAAAAGCAATAATGAGAATGATGATGATAAGAAAAGTAAAACATGAAGGAAAATGCGTTACACAATCTTGTCTTCTCATTCTTTCCACATCCATCTAATCCTAAAATATATTTTACTTTTTCTATATATATAAAGAATCTGCCACCAAGTATCTTAACTACACTTATTAAAATTTTAAAAATGAAAAAAATTAATACCTTTAATGTATTAAAAATTATAAAACATTTACTATTAAAAATCTTACTAAATGTTTTTTTTAAAATACTTGTTAGAAGAGAAAAGCTTTTATTTCAACTAAAGTATTAAATTGTTCCTCAAACAACAATGCTAGGGAACCAACTCTATATAAGCCAAGAATCAGCCAACTAGTAAATCAGAGGCACCGGTGACTTTAACGGGATGTTGCTACTGATAGACACACGGATGTTTCTTTTTCTTGTAAATTGGATGGTTTTGGATATGATTTCTATGTTTCATGTGTTACGCATTAATAAAATATAATTAATTATATGGAACTAACTAATGAACTGTTCCGTGATTCTCTCCTATCACTAGCGTATCTTCCCTTATGTTTTGAACGTGGTCAACAATAATTTAAAAAACAAATTAAATTATAAATTAATAAAATTAATTATAATTAATTATGTTGTTCCATTCTTGGCTGATTATTAGTTGGTTCCATATACTTTTCCAAAAACTAGTCAATCTCTAATAATTTGATCTAAACATCGTTATCTTACACCAAAAACCGTAAAAGAAATTACATGCTTTATGTTGTTGCATATTTATATTCACTACGACTCAATTTTTCATGCATGATGATCAGTCAATATTTGTTGCCTTCCATAGCTCCAAACAAAATAAAGACACATATCATCTTCAACATTATTCCCACCCAGTGCTTTTATTAGAATATAAATGCGTAAATTACCCTCTATCATGCATTATTGTAACTTGCAAGATATGCAAATTGTATACGCATGTACTGTACAAAATAATGACACTTTTAATCAATTGAACTCATAGTTAATGTTTGGACAAAAATAAGTTTTCGAAACACTCATTAAATACACTTTAACTTTATGCAAGTATTTATCAAATTTTATTTTATACGACTATAAAAGTATAAATGTTATGATAAATTAATCAACTATAATAGACAGTAACGAATCCAAAAAATTTTAACTATGAAATAAAGTTTATATAACATGATAAATACATGTATTATTTAGTTCATTTTTAATGTATATTTTATATTTTAATATGTATTTTATATAGATTGTTTTTTTATATACATTTAGTATGATTGTTGTTATGATTATATTTTGTTATTGAAAAATATGATTAATCTTTAAAATATCTAATTTATAAATTAAAATATTAAAATAGTAATTGAAATAATAATTATAATTAAAAATTTTATTTTTTTAGGTTTTATATTTTAAAAAGATTAAACAATCTTTTTCTTGATAGTACAATCAAAACTTTTCTCTTTCCATATGTATAACTAAACAATTATTTAAAATTTCACTTTGCAATATAATTGAAAAATGACTTTTATTAATATTCATAATTAGGCAAGTTCTTTCAATTAATGTAGTTGCTATGAGAAAATTAAAATTAAGTTCAGAAGAAGATAAATAATACTCTTTCGAATCAAATTCTAAGAAAGAATATCAATCTCATTTAGATTTGAGAATTGATTATTCTGACGAATATCTAATATAAAATTCTTAAATCGACTATTAAGTACCGAAAATTAAGTAAAAAATTATTGTAGGGTCAAATTTAATAATTTAATGGGGACAAATAATATTTTTGAATAAATATTACTATTATATACTATTAAAAAAAATTTCAAATTATAGTGGGAACACTCGTCCCCACAACTACATAATTAAAACCGTCTCTGATAATAAGTGTATATCAAAACCAACAACTATTTATTTAATTTATTTTCAATGTGCATGTATTTTGTATTTTAAAATATATTTATACTAGTCACTAATTTTAGTGTATTTTTATAAATTAATCAATTATAATTTAATTCAAATATAATATTTAAATTTAAATAAAATATATAACAAGAATTATTTTATTATTAAATGTATATATAATTACTTATTATATGTGTGGATACCATAATTTTATTAATATCATATTAAAGTTTATGATAATAACTCAAAAATAAACTTGATATTTAATGAAAGATAATTTGTCCTTCAAAAAAGGTATGAAATAAATTGATTGCCATGGTCAAAGATCATTCCTCCATGGCGTCTTGGACATGCATAAACTCATTTACGGAACCAACAACCCTAAAGCATTGCATTTGCATGCTTTTCATCTCTCTTTGTCTTATTTTGGCTTTAGTATATAACATCACATAAAAAGTGTGGATCGGATGTTTAACCCGAAATCGCTTGCATATATAAAGTGCAAATAAAGGAAAAGGATCTAAAATAGGACGACAATGCTTTATTCATAATCACATGTCTTGTTTGCCATAACATTTAAGGGTGCTTAAGTAACGTGTTGATCATTATCAGTATCATTTTTAGTGGTCATCTATTTTATTTTTAACGATAATAAAAATAATCACTATAGTTATCAATAATTAAACATTAACTATCTTATATTTTATTACTAGAAGATTTTAACGATAATTATACACTTACTAGTGAAAACGTTTTTAATAATCACTAAAAATTATAATTTTTTTTGTGGTAATTTTTTCGGTAATTTATATAAATACTAAAAATAATTATAATATTATAATATCATTTATTTTTAGTTGTCATTGTTATTGCTGCTAAAATTTTAAGTTATTTTTTAATTATATTATACTTATTTTATTAGAACTAACAATCTATTTTTTTTAATTTCAAATTATTTTTTAAAATAATTATTATTATTTGCACATAATAATATACTAAATTAATTACTACAAAATAAAATATTTTATTAAATACAATATAAATAACAAGTCTACATATCTATGTTCTAATAAAAGAAGTAAGTTTTAAAATGTAAAAAATTAAAATATTAACATCCAAAAAAAAGTGTCATGTGATTGTACGCAAAGCTACAATCAAATGTGATTCCATATAATATTTAAGTTCTAGGCATTAACATTTACAATGATATAAAATCTATTACCGAATTTCAGCTAAGAATAATGATAGAAAAACATGTTGTTTTCACTCTTCAAATTTTTTCGTGGAGAAATTCTTGATCAAAGTGCTACGCATAAGCAAGAAGTTTTTTATTATCAATATGACAACAATGACTAAAGACTTTACTAAATAGAAAAGTACAATTTCAAAGGCCAGTTGGTATTGGTCCATAGCCACTATTAACATAACTTGGTAATAAATACAATAATGTCAAATAAAAAATTTATTTGCATAAAAAAATTTTATTTGACATCTTGAGGTATAGATGACCGGATAAAAACAAACTTACATAAAATTTGTCTCAAAATCCTGTTAATTTTTTTTCATCAATTTTATTTCTTTCTCATGTTTCTTTTATAACACCTTAATTTCTTGTTATAATTTTTGAGCAACTTCATTAGTTAAAGTATCTGAAGTAAATTTACCAAAATATGATTTATTACCCCACAATCATTAAAATGTTGGATCAAGTCCTAAACTAAGTATATAACCACTTCTGTATGTCACTTCCGAACACTTAGAATAAATATCTCCTTCCGAAGCAACATCAACATTATTAGATTGTTTATTAGATATTTGGCCATTATTCAACTTCTTTTCAATTAGTTTCCATACAAGACCAATTTATTGCTCCCTTAAAATCCATTGTGATCTATTTTTCAATAAAACATCTTTAGTCTTGTATTGTCCTAAATACATACCTCTATGTCACATTTATGATTTATGATTTTTTTATTTTTTTTCAGTTAATCTTTTTACCAATCTTCTTCACAAATTGAGATAGAAATTTTCTTTTACAAAATACTCAAGCAATTTTTTAGTAAATCATATTAAATTAAATTATAATCTATTAAGAGCAATAAATTCTTACTCTCATAATTTTAGCTATTTATTTTTTTCTCTTTGTAATAACATCTTCAGTTATTTATGTTTAACGGCATTATTAAAAGAGTTCTAGTTAAAATACCACAAAAACTAACAAATTTTATGCCTTCTTTTTTAATAAGTTGGCTGGATTATTGAATTGCACATCGATTCTCTTCTCACTATGTATGTTCCAAATGTCGTTAAGATAGGTCCGCGAACTCTCTTTCTTTTTCGGTAACCTAACAAAAAATACAATTTTTCAGCAAAAAGAAATCTAAAAATATAATAATATTAAAATTAGAACTATAATAATATCACCTAATATAATAATATTAAAAATCTAAATCTACACAAAATAATATAAAAGTTTAGTCCACAAAATAATATTAAAAATACAAATAGTTTGACAAGGAGAGCAGTACAACAACAATGCATGCACCTAGAAAAAGGAAAAATCTTTATCATTTTCTTCCATTGAAGCACTTTCTAGATAAATTAAATCCTCCAAAACAAATAGTTTTTTAATTTGTTACTATTTTTTTCATTGCTTGTTATCATTCAATTTATACATTCTCAGCTAAATTGAAAAAGGCTAATTGTAAAGTGGTAATGCACTGATAAAAATAAACGAGCAAATAAGTAAAGTATTCAAATACAATATCATCTCTAGATAACAAGATCAGTAACTTTATTAAGCAAAATTTAGAAATTTATTACATAAAAAATGTTGAGTATCGCCAAAAAAAGAAATATATTTACCGTCCAAAAAATCAGGTGGTATAAACTTTGTCGGTAATCGGTTATCATCAGATGTTTTCATCCGACGATAATTACTGTTGAATTGTATAGCAGATTACTGACCTGAAAAATTATTTGGTTATCGACGAATATTTTCGACAATAATATTGGTGCCACAATATCTTATTTTCTGCATTATTACTATCTAATTACTCTCTCGGTAAATCCGACGATAATATCAATTTTTTTTAAAAAAAATATTGTGACGCAATCTTTTAATATTTTCTTTTCAATTTTAATTTTTTATTTAAATTTATTTTTCACATAATTAGTGGTCAATTTATAAATAATAGAAACCAATTATGTAATATTAGATATCAAATGTTCAAATAAATTAAAAGTCAAATAAATCTAATAAATACAATGAAACAGTAAAACAAAACCCTAATCACTAAAGATCTCGGTAGTCGTCGTTGTCATTCCCGTGGTCCTATTGAGGCGGCGGAGAAGACGGTGATGTCTATGTCCCACCAGCAGGGTTGATGCCAGCAGCGTGCATCTGAGCCTGATACACTTCCATCTGAGCCTCCATCCGCTGAAGCCGCTCCAGCTATTCCCTCTACTCAGGGACGGACCTAGCCACTGAAGAAGGGGGGCACTTGCCCCCACTAGGTTTAAAAAAATTATATAAATTAATATATTTATTTTAATGTAATTTAGTTTTGTCCCACAAAAATTTATAAAATTTTATTTTGAGATTTATGTTAAAAGTATTTTTTATTAAATTTAACGTATAACAATATTTATTTTGTTAAATTTGATTTAATATCAAAATTAAAAATAAATAAATAAATTAACTAAATAAAAAAATTAATAAACAGTGATAATATAATTTTTTAAATTCAATCAACTCGTTAATTACTAAACTAAATCTCTATTTTTTTAAATATAAATAAAAATTATCAATATTTTTTGTCTTAAAAATTAGTTGAGATAAGAAAAAATAATATTTATCTATTAATTAATATTCTTTATTTTAAAATGATATAATATTTTTTAATTTTATCTTTTAAATAATCTTGCTTATAATAATTATTTTAGATTAAAAAGTATCTTATGTTATAAATATTATAAAAAATAAACTTCCTAATTCAATGTGAGGTAATTAATATTTAAAAATTATAATGAGTAATAGAACAATTGTTTAAAAGCATGAAAGTTAATTTTAATATATTAAAATATGTATATTTTTTACATAGTTATTTGATTATATTTATTCTTTTAGATAATTATTTACGCGATGATGAATGTAAAAGATATTTTTAAATTACAATACATAATTAAATAGTTGTATAAATTTTTTAATCTAACAGTATATAAAAATTAAATTAAAAAATATATAAAAAAATTAATTATTTCAAAAAGAAAGAGAGAAAAATAATTGTAAATTAAGTTTTCATTATTTGATATAAACTTATTTTTCATATATAGGTTTTTTTATGGTATTTATATATAATTATAGTTTCAAATTATAAATGCTAGTGTATTAATAGGCGCTAATGTGTCAATTGGTTCAATCTTTTATTATTAAATGTATATAAAAATACACAAAAATAAAATTAGTTATGATGAAAAATTATTTATAATTTAATTAAAATATTTTAAGTTTAAATTTTAGAAATAAAAATATTTTTTTATAAATTATATATAATAAATAGTATTTTAAGAATGAAAGTATTCACTAACTCTTTTTAAATTTTATATCTCTATTATATTTTTAATATAATTAATAATGTTCGACGAAAGTTATTTTAAGATATATATTTTTGCCCCCACTCTTAAAATTTTCTGGGTCCGTCACTGCCTCTACTCCAGCCTAAGGTCATTTGTGTCTGTCACGCATGTGAGAATCTCCTAATACCTCTCCCGAGTCACAGTCAACTCTTGAGCCTGTTCGTGAAGGCTGCGGGCCTCAAATAAATGCCTTCCTCGAGATCGACAGCTCGACTGGTGGTAGAGCGGACAATGGCCTCAACGTGGAAGTATGGAGGCTGCTGGCAAAAAATGAAGCCAGCCCGTATACGCTGTTCTTGTGTAGCCCTGAGATGGTCTCGTGCCAAACCGCATCGGGATTAACGACTGAAGTCGCAGATCCATTGGTGTTCTTCCCACTTTGTTGAGAGTGTTGAGTCGCGACGTCTAGTCTCTGCATGTAGGACTCTTGTAATTATGGTTAGGATGATAGCTGTATAGTTAATCTCTAATTTTATATCACAAGATCAGATGTTTACTCACATAATGATCCTGAGACCGTTGATCAACAAATCTCTCTTTGTTCTCCTTCAAAGTGTGGGTGTACTTGAAGGTCTCTGCCAATATTGCATCGCGATCCAACGACTTCAACTACATATGTTAGACTAAAACAAGTTATTAAGTTGCCTACTAATGATATGTCAAACAAATTAACTAAGTTAATAACAAAATTAGAGAAGTTACATACCAGCCTGGCCTTAGTTTTCATGAAGGTTGCTGAGCTGCCAGTATACTTAAACGACTTGGCTGATACCCTCAATACTAATTTATACTATACTAGTGGGATGATGAAGAATCAATTCTAGACGCTCAAAATTAGTTGTATCATTCTGGATTATGGTTTGTTTTCTATATTACGAAAATTTTATAAATTGATTTATGCTTTCAAAATCAAATATACTAGAAGCGAAAAATAAATAAATACCATCTGTATTTTTGTCAGAGGTTATATTGATTTGAATTATTTATAATATAAATAACTTTATTTCAAAATTTCAAAGTCAGTTGTAATTTGAGTCACTTTGAACTACTAAAACTTTTCAATACTCTTTTTTTAATAAGGGTATTTTGTTCCACAATATGAGAGAGTACACAAATAATGAGTTTTTGTATTTAACCAAGGTTTAAAAAATTTGGACAATTCTTAAAAGAAGAAATTATTTTGAAAAAAAACTAAAAAAAAACAACAGAGAAGAAGAAGAAAAAAATCTTATCGAACACTCTGAAAATACGAAATAGCAGTGAAGAAGAGAGATTTCAATCTCAGCTCAGGTCAGCTACCAACATAATAAGTAAGAAAATATATTTTAAAATATATTTATGTATAATAGAAACTTGATAGCTGAATAGATTTGATGAACTATTAATCTATTGGTGATAAAGTTAGTGTCCTTGGAGGTCTTGCTCAACACGAACACAACATCATCAAATTTCAAAACAAAATCTAATTACGTAACAGAATTGATTTCATCCACTGGCTTAGAAGGATTATGTAACAGAATTGATTTCATCACTAGTAAAAGTGAAGGTTAGAGTTAATCATCATAAAAACTTTTTCAAGAATGAACAGAGCATTTCACTATTGTAGAGGTACCATCAGTGCCAACTAGAAAAAAATATACAATATATTAGTTAGCCATAGTTATTTGATAATGATATATAAATGGCATACCTTGTTTTGTTCCTTAATAGTTGGTATAGCAAAATAAAAATGATACTAAAACTACAGAAGAAAAATTGTAGCAATCTTAACAATAAATAAGGGCCTTCAAAAAAGTACAATAATTTGCTACAGAAAAAGATAAAACCAAAAATGAAAATTCGGGTTTCTGAATATTCAAACCAAACAATTAATTGAGAAAAAAAATTCAACTGCTGTAATTAAAATTATAGGAATCGACAATGTACAAATTACAAACTAAGTCATTGTTACCTACAATTCGACAAGTACCAGTACAAATAAAAAAAAAATATGTTGAAAGGGAAAAGTAGCGATTGTTACCTACTTCAAATGACGGCCATGGAGGGCAAGTTGAGTGATGGCAACAACAACAAAATTTTGCTGAATTTCAGAATTAGCAAAAATATAAAATAAAAAAAATAAAGGGAGAACATCTACCGGCGGCGGTGTAAGCAACAGAAGTGTAGTGTTGCGAAGGTGAGAAATTGCCAATGGCAGAGCGAAAAAGAAAAGAGCCAAATGCAGTGACAGCGTCGTTCGCGAAGGAGGCGTTGCTACCAGGTTTGGAGATACGTTGGTGGAGGAGGTGCCTTTGCTCGATCTGAACTGCGGTGGTGAGGGAGGCAGCAACGGCTACGGTTAGCTGTTTCAGCGGTGAGCTTAAGCTTTCTTTGAATCTTCGAGACCTAGCTTTCTCTGAATCCCTTATGACATGTGGTTTAGGTTACACTCCCTCCTTATCTCACTTGACAATTGTTATAAAAAAAATTATTTTAATAAAAATAATACTAACCATAACTCTATGGCCACTAAAAATTTTTCACTAAAAAAGATTTTTCTTGTCTTTATTAGAGGCAATAATAACAATTGCCACTATAATATAATTTTAATAAGAATAATACTAGGCATAATTTTATGGCCATTAAAAATTTTTTACTAAAAAGAAATTTTCTTGTATTTATTAGTGACAATAATAATAATTACCATTATAATATATAATAATAATAACAAATATATAATTGCCGCAAAAACATAACTTTAATTAAGAAATTAGTGACCATTATGTTATTGCCATTAAAATTTGTTGCTAAAACATATTTTTCTTGTAGTGGATAAGGATTGAACTTATTCAGTTGGACGTGACTGAAAGAATGAAATATCTCTGTGTTGCCGTCCATAAGTCACACCCGCAACAAGTTCTCCGTTTTGAATTGATGGATTAAATATGAGAACACAATAGGAAAGAGAAGGAAGCTTGAAAACAATGAGAGCAAGCACGAGAAACACAGAATGTGGCATGCTCGGAGCCCAGAGGTGGAGGTCGAAACGGAAGACGAGGACTGTAGTAATGATGATGAAGAATGAAACTTGGTAAGTATGGTTTTGGTCCCTAACATTGAGGATCAGAATCGAAACCGTTCCCGATGTAATTTTTTATTTAGAATCATCCTTAACGTTTTTTTCGTATTAAAATCGTCTTTTTTAATAAAATTTTTTCTAAATGACAAAAATGCCCCTTTTTTCCTAATTCACTCCACCAGTTCAGTCTTCTTCTTCTTCTCCACCGGGTCACTCTTCTTCTCCATTAACAAAATTCAAAACTACAAATCTTTTTTCTTTCATTAACAAAATTTAAAACTACAAATCATTAAATACAATTAACAACAATAACAACAATCACAAATCCTTACAAAATTAGAAATTGCGATAAACAACATCAAATTCTTCAAATCCAACCACAACAACCACATTCAGAATTAAAGAAAAAACAAAAAGAATAAAAAAGCAACAGCATCCAGAAGCAATCCAGAAACAACATCTGAAGCAATCCAACAACAACAACAATAGATTCAGATTAAAAAAAATAGAAAATGAAAAAGCAACAACAATCCAAAACAAATCAAATTCAGAAATTAAAACAAGAACTCAAGCAGAAGCAGATGCAGAAAGTACTCAAGCAGAAGCAAAAAGTAGAAGACGAAGCAGAAGATGCAGAAGCAGAGCAGACCCAGAAGATGCAGAAGCAAACCCAGAAGATGTAGAAGCAGAAGAAGCAGAAACAGAGATTGAAGCAAGAAGTAGAGACGGCGAGGAGCAGCGGCGAGGTGGCGTGAAGCAGTGGCGAGAACGTGTCAGTGAGGAGCAGCGGAGCGGAAGCCGAGGCTCTCTCCCTGGCAGAACCACCGTACCGGAGCAGCGGAGTGGTCGAATCGGCGGCGACGGCTCAGCGGCGTAGTCTCCCAAGGACGACGCGACAGTGGCGGCGGCGAGCCCTAGCGGCGTGGTCTCCTTTTCCTCTTCTCTTCTCCCCCGTCGCAGCCCCTCTCTCCTTTCTTTCGGCGACGGCGACGACAGCTCCAAGTTTCGCCGGCGCTCCCCCCTTCCCCTTCCCCCTCCCCCTCTTCCCTTCCCCTTTCCCCTTTCCCTGCCTTCCCCTCCCCTCCCCCTTCGTATACCCTTTTCTTCCCCTTCCCCCCACGCGTTTTCTTTTTTTCTTTTTTTAAATTTTATAACTTTTATTATTAAAATAGGAATAGGGGTAGTTTAGGAATAACATAAAAATTTTTATTAAAAAGGACAATTTTAATACGAAAAAAAATGTTAAGGATGATTCTAAATAAAAAATTACATCGAGGACGGTTTCAATTCTGAGCCTCAACATTAGGAACCAAAACCATACTTACCCCTTTTATTTTGCTTGTGGTTAGTTATTTTCTTTCTTTTTCTTCTTTTTATTTGGTTCTTTTTTCTTTCTTTCTTTTTCTTTGTACCTGGTTTTCTATTTTTTTTTTTATTTATCTTAGTTGTTTAAAACTTGTGTACTTGTTCCTCCAGTAATTTGCTTGTTTAAAGAGAGTTTTCTAAATGAAAGAAATTGAAAAAAAAATCAACATGAAAGTAGTGGTTCTTAGAAGTGTGGTCACATTTAATAGACCGAAGGTATATGAGTGAATCTTGCAAAAAAAGGAGATAGAATCCCCAAAAACTAAGTTCTAAAGGAATATTATGAGAATCCAACCTCCAACCCTTTAAAGAGAAAAGAAGGTGAAAAGATCGAAAAAATAGAAAAGCAATAAGGCTCTAAGTATCGACGACTAGAGCCCAATTATGTGTCTGTGATGCTTATGTATCAAGGAGAGACTTAGGTAAGTAAATCTGAGGGGTGCATCATTACCCGATAACTTGAGCCAACTGACTTGGAATTATCGATTGAAAATCTATATTAAGAGTTTCCTTCAGACAAAACATTTAGAGTCCAAAGAGGCTCTGAATATCTATGTCTGGATGAATGATTTTCTAATTATGTGCTTGTGATGTTGATTGTGTCGAGGAGAGGCTTGAATGATTAGATTCGATGGGTGTTTTATCACATGATAACCGAGCTAACTGACTCGAGATTATCGATTGAAAACCTATATTAAAAAGTCGCCTTGAGACAAAATACTTAGAGTAAAAACTTCAAGTGTCTTCTCCGGATAAAAGAAATTGCTATGCCTTTTTAAAAAAGTGAACTGCTTCAAAGGTCATAAAATAAAAGATTCTCATAATATAATCTAGATTTGAATTTTTGAATATTCTTAATTCTTGCATCAAGATTCATCAAGATAATAAATGTGTACATGTGATCATAAAGATGATTATAAACCCCACTTACTTTCACTTGGATTTAAATTCACAAACTCTTCAATTCTTATCATTAAGATCATCTTTGTTTACTTTTCTTTTTGCTTGAGGACAAGTCAAATTTTAAATTTGATGTTGTGATGCCGTGACATTTTTAGTAGCTTTTGGATATCTTTTTAGTAGTTTTTTTATATTTTAATCAAAATTCTTATGTTTTCGATGAAATTTTCGTATCTAATCATATGTTTGGAGTTGTTTTAAAATTATTGTATTTTCAGGATTTGTTTTTAAAATAATTAGAATAAAAAAATTAACAAAAAAAATATAAAGTGAACTCCCAGGAAAAAAAGAGAAGTTCACACTAGACTTTAAAGATCTGAAGTCTAGCACTATCCATCCAAGCCTAGCGCCCAAAGCTGGTGCCAAGCGCCTTCGACAAGGCTGAAGGTTGTGGTAGGCTTAGAGAAGGGGGGGTTGAATCTATACCTTCCTTTTAAGTTGCTGTTATGACCCTTTTAAAACAAATTTGCAATTTTGATTCTGTTTGAACTCAGCAGCGGAAATTTATGAGACAATTTATTTTTGTCTCATGAATATCAGAAAACAGAACACAGCAGAGAAAAGAAAAGCTAACACCAGCAAGTATCCTGGTTCGGTTGCCTTGTGCTATGCAACCTACATCCAGTCTCCTCCACAACTATGGAAGAATTTCACTATAGTTAAAAGTATTACATACACCAATAACACAGGATTGACCCAATCCTTTCATACTCAAGTTCTAACCTAACTTGACATTGGCTATGCTAATACCTAACTATACCTCTTAGTGCTAACCCAACTAAGAAAGGGATACCTTTCAGGTACAAGATACAAGACACTTAACCAACCTAAAGAAATCAGAAAATAACTCTAGGCTTTTCTCTCAAGTGTATCTCTCAGCCTTTTTTCACTCATGGCTTTTTCTCAAGCTTTCTCACAATGCCTTTTCTCTCAAGAAATTACAGAAAGATAAGCTTAGAAAATTACATTTCAATCAGTAAAACATGAAGGAGATTGACTTCATCAACAGCCTCTGTGCTATGCGAAAAACCAGATTAGCAAGCCTCTGATTCAGTTCTTCATACTGGCGGAATGCACCTTTGATTAGGTTACACTGTCCAGTTAGTTGAACTTCTTCAAAGTGCTCTCTCAGAACAAACACCTCAGGTTCACTGGTTTTCTCTCCTTGATTCAGGATGAACAACAAGCTACTCTTTATCTCCTAGCATGTTCCTTGGTTCTTCCTCCAAGGTCAACATCTTGAGCCTTGAGCTTCACCAACCACAGATTCACTTTTTCTCCTTAATCATCAAAGTATAACCTTTCCTTCTGACTTTTCCAACTTGACCGAAAGCCACAAAGGAGTAACCGAAATTGTTTTCCAATGGTCAACCAAATCTGAACCCTTGAACACCAACTTGGTCCCCAAGTTTTGATTAAGACCGTAGATACACAGCAGAATAGGGCAGAGAGCAACTTTCCCTTCAAAGCCATTTTCGGATAGAGCAGAGAGTAGGGAAGAAAGGATGAAGATCTGATGCATGCAAGATGATATGGTTTACCTTTCTTAAGCTTGATTTAGCTTGGGATTTCTGTTTTAGCTTCTGTGCTTCAAGCTTCAACTCTCTCTCTCTTGCTTCTTTGGTTAATGGCTTATGGAAGAAGCTTTTCTTCTCTTTCTCTTTCTTGCTTTTTCTGAAATCTTGATGTGACTTGATTAGAAGGAAGAAGAACGTTGCTTTTAGTTAAGCAAGAAAGAGGGAATTTCAATTCTGAAACTAGTTCGGGCTTGGATCGGGTATTATTATGCATGGCCCGATTTAATTTCTTTGGTTTCTTCCTTTGCTTTTGCTTGGGCTCTTTATTTTGCTTTCAGCCCAATATTCTTTGCTGAATGCCTTTTATTCTATTTGGGCTATTAACATTTGGCCTGCAACAATAAACAATTAGTTAATAAGTAGATATAATTAATCAACACTAATTATTTATTTTGCTCAAAAATAATGTTTGTCATCATTAATTAATTTAGTTAATTTCTTAACTCAACAAAGGCCTAAGGCCAAGTACCCAATTTCCTAAGCTGGCACCCAACCCCAGAAAAGTCCAATACATTGGGCGCCCAACGCTAAATTCCAGAGTCCAACTTCAAGTAATTTTTCACTCCCAGTGGCCCAAAATTACATTCAAATTAGGCGCCAATCACTCAAGCCCAGCGCCAAGACCATGAGCCTCTCTCAGAAAGCTCTAATTCAACCCGAATACTCAAGATTCGAATGATTAGTTAGTATTAACTTCGTCTAGAAAGATGAGATTTGGTTTTAAGATTTAGTTTTGGATTAAATTTGAATTATTGTTTTAGCTATCTTATCATTTCAAAGATAAAATTAGACTTTGTTTTTTAATTTGAATTCTAGATAGGACTTAAGATATAAATAAGTGAACACATGGTTCACTGGGACGAAAAACTAGATTCATCTAACATCTCATTAGTTTTAGTTTGCTTTCTTCTTTATCAAGAGTAACTAAACCTAGCTCTTTTATTAAGGGTTTAGGAGCTTTGTTTGATTTTTTATGGATTGGTAATCTAATTGTTTCGATTTATGCATTTATAACTTTTTCAAGTTTGGGTCTCATTCTTCATCTTTAATGGTTAGAAGTATTGAAAAATATTCTAATTCTGTCTTGGATTCTATTATTACTTTAGAAAATTTAATATCAGAATTAGTTTGAAACTCTTTCTCAAAATTTTTAATTTGACTAGGAATAATATTTTAAAAGTTGTGCGGCGTTAAATCGAAATTGTGCTTAACCTCTTTTCTTGGTTAGTTAACCAAGAAATTGGCGATTAACTAAGTTAAGAGAAATTGAATTGCCAAGAAATTGGAATTCGATTATATATGATTTGTTGTGAAAATATTTTTGCATGAATCAAAGTGAAGAAACATGAGAATTTTCTTTTCTGAAAGTTAAACATCTCTAAAACCTTTAACATTCTTTGTTCACGATTTTCTTTCTTCAAATTTATAAACATTCATTCACACAAAACACTCTTTTTTATTGTTCTCCATCTACTCAAGATTCACATCCTTCTTCTTCTTGCAAAGATTCAATCGATCTAATTAAAAGATTCAATTAAAAATTGCTTGATTCAATCCTTTAATCCTTACGAGAACGATATCCACTCACCTTAGTATTACTTGGTTCGAGCTATCAAGTTTTTGGCTCATCACTCCTCACCAATAGTTGTCCCCAACAACCATCATTGTCCTTCCAAACATTATTGTGCACTGTGCCACTGCCAATTAGAGCATCTCCAATAGGTGATTCCCATTCAACTTTTTTCTGACACTTTGAGAAACTTACCGTTGAAGAAGCAGAAAAACAAGTTTTCTCATGGAGTTCAAAGTAGAGGAGTCCTTGCTCAGAGGGACTCAAGGACAACCAATGATAACTTGCCACATGGCAAGTTACCTTTTAAATAAATAATTAAATGAAATTATAATTAAATAAATAATTATATTAAATAATTAAATTATAATAAATATTATATTAAATAATTAAATAATATTTAAGTTAATAATAATTATAATAATTAATTAAATTAAATAATTATAATTTTATTTAATTAATAATTTATAATAATTATTTAAATAATAATTAATTAAGTAATTAAATTATAATTAATTTATTAATAATTATAATAATTAATTAGATTAAATAATTAATTTTTTAATTAATAATTTATATTAATTATTTATATCATAATTAATATTTATATTATTATATTAAATTAGTCGTTGTAAAACTAACCGTTATAAAATTAGCCATTATTATGTGTAACTCCGCATTATATATTGTATATTATTATTATATATGAATTTATTTAATATTAATCTCTTTTAATAGTGAATTATTTTTAAATTTATAAATTTAAATTATATTATTGAAAAAATTAATTACATTAATTTCAAATATTTTAATTAATTAATTAAGTGGGACCACAATAGGAACTAAAGTTAGTTCCTCCTAATGAAAAAGAAAGAGATGTTTTGAGTTCCTATTTACTGTTTATGACGCAAAAATTAATGTGGAGTTACTTTTTATGATAGGTGGACCATAAACAAAAACTAGGATGAGTTTTCTATTAGAAATGGTCTTAGGTTCTCTACATTCCATCTCTCTTCTGTCGTCAACTTCTCCTCACTGTTCTCTTTTTCCCTCTGTTGTCACCGTTGCTGCCACCACTGTGCCACCGTGTCCAAGTTGTCGTCTCCACCATTGCATGCTCTTTTTACTCTACTTGCCAAGTACGTCATCCTTTTCCTTATTTTCCTTCCTCTTCCTTTTTTTTTTAATGAAAATTCTAAACCTAAATCCTTTTTATGGTGGTAGCCACCTCTATCGCTATTCTCATCATTGTCACTGACAGTAAATTCGACGAAAATAATATTACTGTCATATTCTAATAAGAAATTCAATGATTTTGAGTGGATCTTTTGAAGTGTATATATACTAAGTTACTCACATTTCCAATAACATTTAATTTATAATAATTACATATTCTCAAAAAACTTAAAATGAATGGAATGTCACATACGAGTATATACCGGGAAAAGTGGTACCACTAACTATAATGGACTCTGAATCAGGGTTCAGCTATTGTGCCACAATAATCACATAATCAAAGAGTAGATAGATAATTAAAGGTGGAAATTAACTAAAAAATAAACAAAGATCGAGAAGGAGAAATTAAAAACATGATTCTCTTATACATATCGATTAGTTGGAATCTCACAAGAGTCATATAATTATTTGTTGATACAAATAATAACAAAACCAACAACGTAACATCCTTTTTACATACAATAATCCTTGGTAAAAGGAAAATTAAAATTGCTACAAGTAAGGTAACAAAGTTGTTGGTAATTTTTTCCTGGGCTGATGAGAAATAAAAAAAAAGGGTTAACATTTCCTACTCAACATTTTTTTTAACTTTAATTTTAAGCCTTTATTTATTTGTCTCTTGGTTAGTCATGCTTATTACAACCGAAGAGGAGTGCTTCTCCTTGTTGACTTCTTCTTTGTGATCAAAATTTTCTTGGGTGCAATGATCTACTGTGGCATCATTATTTTTTGAGTCTTCATTTCCAAAATTTTGAGCACTACCTTTTGTAACAGGCAAATGTATATCATTATCATCATGATGTCCCATTTTGGTTTCTATTTGTTCTTTGTGCTTTCCCCATAGAACAGAGTATAAGCCTATTACAATCAAGATGGAACCAACCACACTGCATCCATAAAATAATTAAATAAATAAATAAATGATGACAAATTCAAAGGCTGCAATGAGAGAAATTGTTGTTGTTTTGATTTTGATATATAAAGCAAAAGGTTGATTACTAAATACTAAAATTATCTTTTCAATGAATTAGTATGATTTATATACTAGAATACATTTTTTAAAAAGTACTGACAATGAACCATGTTAGAGTTCTTCCTTTTTTTTCTCTTTATTTAAAAAAAAAAAGTTTAATTATATTGGGAATACCGTTGATATACTATATGCATGCATTGAATATAAGTTTTATTAGAAAAATAATAAATTTCCATATATTAAAAGCGTTTGGAAAAAGTTTAACTATTGGTAATATTTTAAAAACACTCACAAATTATATTAAATTTTTAATTGTGTATATTTATGCAATGAGCTAATAATCTAGAAAGCATAGTGCATATGTACTTTGCATATATGCTTATATGAACTAGCTAGTGCATGCATATATAATAAGCTAGAAGATTATATTCAAGAATAGAATTTCTTTTTATTATTTTATTATATGTTTCAATCAGCAATTAATATAATTCAATTAATTAATTAATTACCCTCCAAGATAAATTTGCTCAGCAAGGATGAAGGAGCCCATGATGGCAACAATGATCATCATAAGAGGGCTAAAGGCAGTTGCAAAGACGGGTCCCTTCTTCTTAATTACCAACCCTTGTACATAGTATGATATACTTGATGTCACAATACCCTAATAAATATATTCAAAGAATAAAAGATATATATTAGGCCTTTCAGGAAACCCATTAATCTTTTATAATATAGTTGATGATGAGAATGAATATGCCTAAAATAAAAAAAAATAAAAATCCATATATAATTAATCAATTCATTATATATTAGTATAATATTTTGTAAGCCAATTAACAAACTCAACCATCAATTCACAGATATTAATTTAAATAAAATATATTTTTTGTCTTTAATATTTATAATATTTTTAAAATTATTCTTAATATTTAATTTTTTTAGTTTTGTCTTAAACGTATTTAATTTGTATCAAAATTATTTTTGAATATTAATTTTATTTAAAATTTTAAAAATAAAATTAAAAACATTCAAAGATAATTTTAATATAAATTAAAAATATTAAAAATAAAATTAAATAAATCGAAAATATTAAGAATAAAATTGAAAAAAATTAAACGTGCAAGTATTAATTTTATCTTCTAAATGGCTAAATCTTAAGTTTATGAAATTTAAATTGAAAATAAGATTTGCGCTTATTATTCTTACAGCATATGCTGCAGCAAGTAAGTTCATGTCCCAGCCAATTCTCCAAACAGAAGGATTGTGTTCCATAACAAAAGTAACTGCAGTAGCTTGAAGAGTTCCTATGAAGCAGATAAGTGATGTTAGGCTTAGTTGGTGATTCTTGTACGTTTGTATAGCTTTGGCCTGTCCAATAACATCCAACATAAATGTTAATAAATATGCATGTGCACCAAAAAAAAAAAAAACCTTTAAAAAGTATTATTGGTACATTATTTTCCATTTTAAAGTTATGTTTAGGTGACTCTCATGACTCATTTATAATATTCACTTTTTTTTTTTAAATTGTGTCTTTTATTTAAAAGTTGCGTTTATATTCATCTTCTATCTCAATAGAGATGGATATTTTTTTTTTCACTTTCAATAAATAAAAAAAATACAGAAATTCTAAATTAAGTTTTTATATCTGTTGTTTTTGTATTTCTATTGACAATATTTATATTAACTCAATTCTTTTAGTTTAGTAATTTAATAACATACCATAAATGTTTGATAACAAAAATAAATTAATTAAAATTTATCGTAGTTAGTATTTATTAATTATTATAACAATTAATGAATGGTAAATAAAATAAATTTTGACTATTTTTTTGTCTTTCTAATATTACTAACAACTTATTTTATTCTATACTTTTAAGTTTTAAACATTGACGACTATATAATTGATGACTAAAAATAATAAATTCTGATAATTCTCTAACATTTCTCTTTTTATAAAAATGAGTATAATATTTTTTATTTCAATGACGTCTTACTTGTAGAACAAAGAGGGAAGCCCAGGCAAGGGTAGCAATGATGAGGAAAGTGCATCCTAAGAACCAATCTCTTTCGGAGGAACCTTTGGAGGTTGTTGATGATGAAGAATTGGCGTTGTTGTGATGAGTTTCTCTATGTTTGGCCCATACCAATTCCATGATAGGTCCTTTGTATAATGTCATCAACATCGCCCCACCAACTGTCACTAATGTTCCCACTACCTTAGCTTGACATCTCACTTTCTTCATGTCTATCTTTTCCATCCTTTAATTCATTTTCATATACATAATCAATAATATATAACACAATCCAAAGCAATACTCAGTATTAAGCACAATTTAATTTTGATGTATTGGTACTATAAATGGTTGTTATGTTATTAAAGATATAATTATTTATATTTTTTTATCAATTTAAATTTTTAAGAAGAGTAAATTATAACAGTAAAATTATATTTATTTGTTTAGATGATTATTTATATAATTAAATAATTATTTTTAATAATATAATATTATATAATTGAATATATACGTGCAAAATTGTTAATAATTAAGAAACAAATAAATAAAAGGTTTTGGTTAATTTAATTATTACCGGCATATAACTGCCATAACGAAAGTCATGGCCGGAAGCATGTTGCTCATTGCACATGAAAAGGTTGGGGATGTAAGCTTCAACCCAGCATAGTAAAAATTTTGATCAATCACTGGCCTGTTATGTTGTTAAACAAATACAATTATAAATTCATGATCTAATAGAAAATAATATTTGTCATGATACATATATAGACATTAAAATTAATGGACTAACCCAAGCAGAGCTAGAATGAAAAGTTGCATGAAAACTGAGAATGTTATCTTTGGTTGACCTTTCCTGAAAAATTGAAACAATAATAACGACTAACAACAATTAGTAATAATTAAGAAATAACACACATATATATTATTTTTATTATAATAAAAAAAAAATCATTTTGATTATTGAAAGATGGCGATTTTGACAAAATAAAACTAGAAAATATAAATAATAAAATAATTTTAAAAATATGTTCTGTTTGACGAACTGAACCAAATATCTAGTTAATTTATCTAATAATAATAATAATAATAATAATAATAATAATAATAATAATAATAATAATAAAGAAGGTAGGAATTAAGATATTATTACCTTTCAAAAATAAAGGCAAATGGGGCAATGCTAGCAGCTGCAAAGGCATGGCGATAAGCAACAAGAACATAGTGGCTCATGCCTTGATTAAGAGAAAGCTTAGTAATAACATTCATGCCAGCATATCCAAATTGTAATGACATCATTGCAAAATACGGTTTTGAGCTCTCTATCAATTTTCCACAACTTCCAACCTTTTCACTCCCCATTTTTCTTCTTCTTTCTTCTTAATTACAAGAATAATAAGAAGAGAAATAAAAGGAGTAGTGTTAGGAAGAACACACGATTACTATTGAACAAGAATATAACAAGTTTTGGTGTTTCTTCCTAAGACTTAACATGCCATGCCTCCTACTATTTATATATGCCTTTGGATTGAATAGTCCACGTCATATGCATGTTCACGTCTCTCAACCTTTGGTGGGGTGATTAGGGACATCTTTTTAATGGGGGGCACCTCAACATGTTAATGTTTACTTAGAAAAATACGAAACGAGGTTATTAAAGGTTATAACATTGGAATGGAAGGTGATATCTAATAATTAAGCATTATTAAATAATAATCTTTTTGCTAGAGAATAAAACAGCCAAATCAATAATAATAATGATCATCATGCTTTAGCTAAATGATGCCTTGTCAGCATTAAATAATATATGTTGCTACCTATATATATATAATTATACTTAAGAGATCAAATATTCTTCACTACCATATAAATAATGCATAATCATGCATCCTTATTGAAATATCATATATGAACTCAAATTATATATATTCTTGTCTTGTTATTAGTGTGATACATCACTTGGACATGAGAGACATTATAACTTTAGAAAAAATTGATATATTATATATATATCAACTGATATATATATATATATATATATATATATATATATATAAACATTTCAAGTGCACCGGAAATACCGGTGCATCAATTGTTTTAACCGTTGATCTGAATTATAAAAAATATATATAATATATATTAATTAAAATCAACGATTAAAACAACTGGTATACAAGTACTCCCCGATACACTTAAAATATTTCCTATACGATGAACTAAACAATCAACTACATTTAATATTTTCTCAGTATAATTTTTAATATTCATAAGAATTCTTTTCTGTCTTATCATGCATCTAAAGAGATCCCACTTCTTTGACTGAGGATTGATCTCATAATGCAAGTTGATTTCAAAACATAAAAAATATTTTGTTAATAATTGTAAGAGATATATTTTTTAAATAATTATAAGAGATATAATCGTTTAATTGTTCCTTTAGCTACTTATTAATTTAAGTTTTCAGAACAAATAATTTCATAATAGATTATTAAAATTTTATGACTAAAAAATTTAGAGTTTATTTTTTTATTTTAATAAAAAAATAAATTAAGTATAATACAGATAAAAAGAAAAAATTTTATACAAAATTTAGATAAATCCTTAAAAAAGAGGTTCTTGTGTTAAAAAATATATTAAGATATATAATTTATTTTTTTAAATATATTTTATCTTTTAACTTAAATATTTGAAATAAATAATTTCATAAAAAAATAATGGATATAACTTTTAAAGTAAACATGATTATATTGGTCCGAAGATCCTCCAATGAATTGTCCCTCTTTGGGATAACAACAATGGCGAGGTAATCACATAGAACAAATTGTTGATATGGATTCCAAATTTCCATTATTATATTGATCTCAAATCGCCATCAAACGGCCAAATGAAGTTTTAGTATTTAATTATTGAGAAAGGATTGGAAGTGCTAAATAATTTTCTCAATTATTTTTTTATTTTAAAATATTTTTTTTAATTTTATACTTTTAAAAATATTTTTTATTTTTGTTTCTTTTAAGTATTAAGAGCATTATATTTTAGGCACACCATTATTAAGACTCTCAGTCATTTAATTATATGTTAAATTGGTACGCTTAGCTTGGTTTCTATATAAAGAAATATAAAAAACGGTAATATTAGGGAGATAAAAAAAAAGTCAAAATTTGCCTTATTTTAAATTTATTAATTGTCGCGTCATTAATTGTTGCGACAATTAATGAATGTAAAATAAAGTAAATTCTAATTGTTTTTGGTTGATTTTCTTTTTGTTACTAAACATTTCTATATCAAAAATATAGACATGGCAATTGTGACAATAAAAAAAGAAAGATAATAATTATTTTAATAAAATATTTTGTATGAAAATTAATTAAATTGTCAAAAAATATATTTAGAGGTATTCTCATTGACATTTGGTAATTATTAAACTAATTGCTCAATGGTAAAGTAATTATTAAAAAGCATTATTTACAATATATTTTGATATTTAGTAATTACGTTGGTAAAAAATATAATATATGAACAAAAGTATTGACAAATAGTTTTTGATAATTAATGACCTACAGTATAATATTGCTTAATAATTTTTTGGTATTGTAATAAGAATGGGACGGAGATGTCCATTCTCATGCAGTATTCATATTTTTAAAAAAGGAATAATAATTAATGAATGTTAAAATTGATTCCCCTCATACATATATAAATAGAGGTATTTGCCTCTGAAAAAAAAAACAAATAATAAATCAAAAATCAATTCTCTCTTTTCTTTAAGCAATATTTCTCTTTCTCATTTTATATATATATATATATATATATTCCTCTCTTATATTATATATTACATCATATAATATTAAGTGAATAGATAAATTTCTTATATTATAATGAAATACGAACATATTTATATTTTTATATTTATATTTATTTCTCTTATTTATTTATTTATTTTACAACATTTGGCAATAATATACAGAATTATTCTTTGTCAATACTAAATATACTCTTTTTCTTTAAGAATTAATAAACATACTAAATATTCCACTAGAATAGTAATTTGTAGTAATCATTAGAGTTTTTGTTACTTGTGATTAGATATATGGAAAAGTAATCATTAGAATTTCATTATTTTAGTAATCTTTTTTTTTTTTTAATTCAGCAGAATTCTCTGACTCAAAATCATGTTAAAATGATTTGAAATCATCAGTTTGGACTTTGTACTTTACAACCGATGGCGTGATTTTTTGCCTAACTATAAACATGCACTTAAAATAGCTTTTTTTAGATATTATAGGTTAAAAAAAAAAAGTGTTAATACCCTAATTCACCAAGATATCCGATCCTTCATCATTATTGTCCTTAAAATATTAGTATGAAAGAGAATACTCAATCTATCCTTTCACAAGTCAAGTCGTAGGTTGTTTGTATGTAAATTTTGTATAATTTTTTATTTATTTTATGTTAATTTTTTATAAAAAGAAAAAATAAATTAATAAAAATCTAATTCTAAATATCGTGATCATAAAAATTTAGATATAATGTTATATATAAAATTACATATTTTAAAAAGAATAAATAATAAAAGAGAATCTTGAATAGTATAAATATTTATATATCTAACAAGTATAATTATGAGTTTATTAGTTATTATTTTCTATAAAAAGAGTTTTTTTTTTAGCTAAATATATATTTAATAAAGCGTATACAGGGGCAAACCTAGGTAGTAAAGTCTCGGTGAATTTGCCCCATTAAATTTTGGAAAATAATAATAATAAGTATATAAGTATATATTTATGTATATAATATCCTCATAATAATAATAATAATAATAATAATAATAATAATAATAATAATAATAATAATAATAATAATAATGTATTTTTTCACATTTAAAGGAATTTTTATTTATGTGTAATAAAAATTATGTTATTTCATATCAATGCGATGATAAAAACTTTTGTATTATATAAATTTAATTTATTGACATTAAAAAAATCAAATATGCTCAAATAAAAAACAAAACAAATAAATAATATAGTTCAATTACTAATTATCTAAAACTAATCATTGTTTCTCAAATATAAATAAGACTATTAGTATATTTAGTAATTTTTAAAACTTATTTAATTTAATTTAATTTTGGTTTTACATATAATAATTATTTTTTATCGAAAATTTTTTACCATAAATATTATAGTGCGTTACAACTTTGTAATTAAACAGCAGAAAGTTGTTGACTATTTTTTTAATAGAAAGAGATCAGAGATATTATCTATACCTATATATAAACAGCATTATAATAATTATTTGATTTAAAATTTTGTATATTTTTTTTGTTTCTTTCATATAATTATATAGTTAAAGAATAAAAGTTGGTCCATTTATTAAATTATATTCTTAATATTTTTTACTGTATTATAATTTTTTTATATTATATAAAAAAAATCAATAAAATGTAATTTAATCAATACAGAATACGTGTTTGATAAAATGCTAGTATTAATAATAAATATATTATGTAACATTGCTAAATCTCAAAACATACAAGAAGTAAATATTTTTAAAATAATATATTTTTTATATGTTAATTAAATTACTAAAAATTTTATTAATATATTTTAAATTATAGATATCTAAATATATTTATGTTAATTTTTTATTAATGTTTTTTATTATTTTTGTTTTTATTAAAATTTTTTTGGATTTGTCAACGTATGTATAATTCTCTTATAATTATTACACGGCATAAGAATTAAACTTCATTACATTATTATGAGATAAAAAGGATTGGTGCTAACCATTTGATGAAATAATAGATGGAAATAGAGTGAGGAAAGAGTAGTAGATAGTGAAATAATAAGAGAGATAATAGAGCATGGAATAATGGAGTGCGCTCTACGGTGTCTCTGTAGAGGCATCTGACTCATCCCAATTGTGCAAATTGAAAGTGGATTTAGTAATCACCCAAATCCTATAAAACACACCAACTTTGTTCTACATGATAAGGGGAAAAAAAAGAGTCTAAAAGGAAAAAGAAAATGAAAAATGAAAAAGGAAAAATTAAAAGACGTTGATGGACTGTCGGGTAGAGATATTTTAAAAAGCATTGATTTAAAAGAAATAGCAAATACAATTTGAAATTTTCTATTGCTTTTGATCGTTATTTATAGTATACCAAAGCATTTTTCCAATCATCACCAGTTCAATAATATGTAATTAAAGTAGTCCATGCCTAATTTACGTGTTTCATTGTTTCTCTTCTAACAAATAAATACATCTAGTTCCACGGAAACTGTGTTTGCAGGATGAAATTAATTAGCACCCTAAAATAACATACTATTAGAGATAGATATAACCATTTATATATTTTTTATGGGAAAGTATGAGGAGCCAATAAAATATTTATACAATGTGTACAATGGAGGTTTATAGAGTATTAGAGATATAATCATTAGTGTTACATTTTCCCATCAGCTGAACCTTTTGGGATGAGTGGTATCATGACATGGTATTAAAACGCTAGATCCGAAAGGTCAAGAGTTCGATCTTTGGTTAATTTTTCGAGAAGATGTTTATTATCCCTTGTACTCGGATAGTTATTCTAAATAGTATAGGATCTATTTTTTATTAATTTAAAATTTTTAAAATGTAATTTCATGACACATACAATTTTATTTTTGTTATATCTACCTGCATTGTTAAATATCTCCATGATACAAATAATTATTATTCATAATCTAGAAAAATTTAGTTGACAACAATTGCTTTAAATTGCATTGCATTTGAAGATAGATCAAACCATTATTTATATATTGGAGATCTAGGCACTTTTCTTTATTGAAAATTAAAATAAAACCTTAAAAAGGTATCTAAATGTGTCGACGTATGTCAATTCCCAAATTCCAAACAAGTGAAATTGGCCTCAAGATCAGTTGAGGTGGTTTGAATACTCACTTTCTGTAACAGACTTTTTACTATGAGTTTTGCTGGGATTTTTACACAAGAAAAAGATCTGAAAAAGAAAAATACTAAGAAAGTCAAAAAACGCAAAGAAGTTTATCTCAATCAACCCAGTGATATTATGGAGATAGCTCCAAGTGATCAGGAGGGAGTGGAAATCACTCCCAAGGTCTCCTACAGAGACTCCTTACTCAGTTTATTCGGTATCGATATAAATATCGTTAATGAGCCTATTGCGATAATTGATGATGAAGATGAATTCGATCCGGAAGACAGGTGGTACAAGGACGAAATTGGTTCCTTAAAAAAGGAGAAACCTTTCTATCCATGCTCGGTGATCCCAGTGACCCAAGAAGAATTCGCAGAATGATGCAAAGCGTGCATGGAAAGCTGCGCTCATTGTGAGAGTTTTGGGCAAAAGAATCAGCTTAGGATTCATGGAGCAAAGAGTGAGAAAAGACTGGTTAAAAAAGATAAGTTAAATGTTATTGATATGGATTGTGACTATTTTTTCGTTTATTTTTTTTTTAATAGGATTACTACTCTCATATGCTTTTAGAAGGACCCTGGATGATTGCGGGACACTATCTTATTGTTCAGAGATGGAGACCTTTCTTCCTTAAATCGGAGAAAGAAGTTAGAACGATTGCTGCTTGAATAAGAATTCCAAATCTTCCGATTGGGCTCTATAATCCTAAATTTCTTTAGAGGGTAGAATCTACTATTGGTTCTATGTTGAAGATTGATAAAACAATATCGATGCATTCTCGTGGCAAATTCGTCCGAAATTTTATAGAAATTAATCTGTCTAAACAGCTTGTTCTCCGTATATCCGTGTTAGAATGCATTCTGAAAATCGAATACAAAAGTCTCCATATGATATGCTTTAGATGTGAAAAATATGGTCATAAGTCAGAAGTTTGTTCTGAGATGCTGGATTCCAATGAGAACTACCGCGTTAAGGAGGTCACCAGAGGAGGTGGAAGCGTGAACCAGAACGTTAGCCAAGTCACAGGAGGGGCACATCACGAGTTAAGAAAATCAGGAAAGATACCATAATCAGCAAAATAATCAAGATCCACCTAATTTTGGGTCTTGGATGATAGTGAGAAGACAGACTAGAAGAAAAATAGATAAGGAAGAAGCCAATACTAAGGGATTCTCCAACGAAAAATATATCGAGGCTAATATGGAAAAGAAAGATCCTGATCTTGATCACGCTTTAGAGAAAGGATCCCTCTTCAGCATCCTCCAGGAGGACCAAATTATGAATGTCACGGAAGTTACGTCACATGTGTCTAATGGTTCAAGACCTCAAGTGAACCCATGCAAGATGGGCCTGAGATTACTCAGTAGCGAGATGCCCAGGAAAAGCCCATTTATAAAAAGAGAGTACTAAGAATTGGTGCTAGGAAGAATCCTCAAGGCAGCAAAAAGGCTACACAATTAAACTGGGCCCAAATGTGCAAGGTAGAATTAACAAACAAAAAAACAAACAGATTTTAGAGCCCATATCCATCGTTGGGAGGCAAAATCATATCCAGTCCCAAACTAGACGCTCAAAGGAGAAGAACGAGGAGGATACAACGATGGAAAGTGTAGTGATGGATATGATGCGGAAGATGCAACGAACAGTATGATGCCTTCAAAGCCGGGAACGTTAGCTACTACCTTGCGTGATGTTAGCGATGGTCAATTTATGCTTGGCGTAGGCTCCTTCTCTAATTTTGTCTTCGCTAAAACGAGCAAGAGAGCTACAGCTCCTGCGGACAAGCCACTGGACTCGGGCATAGTTGACAGCAATAGTGGGAGATGGGTACTAGTCATGTTCGGTCTGAGCAAGGTTTGGGTTCCTCGGGAGAGAAAGCCTTGTGTTGAGCTCAGTTCCATTTGGATGTTTATCCGCCCCCTTTTTTTATTTTTCCTTATGAATCTTATATCATAGAATTATCGGAGAGCTGGTAGAAGGACGTTTTTGGCACTGACTAGGGATTTAAAGAAAGAATATAATCTTGGGATGCTTATACTTCTTGAAACACATTGAAGTGGTGATAGAGGTAGAAACATTTGGGACAGGTTAGGGTTTGATAGCTACTACTCTAAAGAAGATAGAGGTCATTCAGGAGGGATCTGGTGCTTATGGGATTCAAATTTCTGGAAGGTTGAGGTTATCAGCCATAACTTTCAACTTGTGCATCTCAAAGTTGCTTTTCAGGATTCCAACCCCTAGTATATTATTGCTATTTATGGTAGTCCTAATAAGATTAATAGGAGAAGTCTCTAGAACAATCTTCGAGGGCTCAGTGCTCAAAGATAATTGCCTTGGTGTGTTCTCGAAGATTTTAATGCTATCCTTCATGATGTTAAGAGAAAAGGGGGTAGCACTAGCCAGAATAGAGGTGCTTGTAAGGATTTTTAGTCTTGTATCTCTGAGCAATCTTGTTGAAAGAATAGATAGGGCCTTGAGCAATTTAAACTGGTAGATCTCCTTCCCAGAGGCTTGTGTTAGTCACCTGGCCATGATGAAATTTGATCATACATCCTTGTACTTTTAGTTGCGGCCTAACCAACCCATTAATAGAAGAAGATGTCTGTTTAGATTCACTACTGATTGGCTTACCCACCCAAAGTTTGGTGATCTAGTCAATAATAATTGGAAGATGGTGAGCTCATGGTCAAATTGTCTTAATGAGTTTACAAACTCCCTCATAATCTAGAACTATGCGGTGTTTGATAATATTATGAAATAGAAAAATAGAATTTTGAGAAGACTTCAAGGTATTGCTCTGTTCTTGAACAATAACATTAATCTCTTGAAAAATAGCCAAATTCAGCTGTGGGGTGAGTATGAAGAGATTCTCACTCAAGAAAAACAACTCTGGTACCGAAAATCTCGACGCAAAAGAATTGAGTTCGGGAATAAAAACACTAAATATTTTCACGGGACGACCTTGGCTAGAAGAAGAAGAAATAAAGTTCATGTTCTTTAAAATGACGTTGGTATTTGGGTTTTTGACTCTAATCTGTTACATGATATGGCTAATTCCTTCTATTATAATTTATATCATAATGACCTTCCTGATATTCCTTATGTTATTAATCAAATGTTTTCTCCCTTAAGTCTTGATGAGCTAAATTTGATTGGGTGTAATGTGAGCCCCATGAAAGTCAGAGAGTCTCTGCTTAGTATGTATGGGCTAAAAGCCCCAAAAAAGGATGACATCCAAGCTATCTCTTATCAGAATCAATGGGATAGAGTCGGCCCTGATTTGTGCAACTTGGTAGAAAAGATTTTTATGAACCCTGAAGAGATCGGTAAGGTTAATGAAACTCTGATATCCAAAGTTGAACCTATTACATCCTTGACACATATGCGTCCCATCAGTTTATGTAACATTTCTTATAAAGTGGTTACTAAGGATTTGGCTAGGAGATTGAGGAGGGTTATGGAAAAACTTGTTGCACCAACTCAATGTAACTTTGTTTCTGGAAGACAGACTTCTGATAATATTATTATAACTCAAGAAAGTTATCCACTTGATGAGAAGTAAGAAAGGAAAAAAGGGGTGGATGGCTATTAAGATCGATTTGGAAAAGACTTACGACAGACTAAAATGGAGCTTCATCAAAGATACCCTCCAGGATATTGGTATACCGCCCCCCATTATTGACCTGATCATGTGTGCCATTTCCACTGTGAAGATGTGTATTCTTTGAAACAGAGATATGTTAGATGAGTTCTCTCTGTCTAGAGGTATCCAACAAGGTGATCCTATCTCTCCTTATATTTTTGTTTTATGCATGGAACTCCTTTCACAGCTCATTGGTGCTGTGCTGAAAAACAACTATTGGAAACCTATCAATCTTAGCAAGGATGGTCCTCAACTCTCCCACCTCTCCTTTGCTAATGATCTGATCCTTTTCTCTGAAGCTAGTATGGAACAAGCTGAGATTATTAGCATGGTTTTGGATGCTTTTTGCCAAAGTCCTGGAAAGAAGGTAAATAATGAGAAGACCCGTATCTTTTTCTTTACAAATGTGGGGAATATTGTGAGGTATGAGATTAGTGAAGCCCTCTGGTTCACCCATACCGATGATCTTGAAAAATATCTTGGTATCCCCCTGATTCACTCCAAAGTTTCGAAAGAGGCATATAGTGGTATTATAAACAATCTCAACTCTCGGCTGAATGGGTGGAAGGCTGCCACCTTATTGCTAGCAGGAAGACCAACCTTGGTGAGATCTATCCTTTCTTTTATTCTGAGTTATACTATACAAATTGCTTTTTTTTCCTGTTTCTACTTGCAATTTGATTAATAAAAAATACAGGAATTTTCTTTGAGGAGAGACAGAGTAAGTTAAAAAGATCCACCTCATCAGTTAGAGGCGTATTGGGAACAACAAAGAATAAGGAGGCCTATGCATTAGATATGCTAGAGATACTAACCATGCATTTATGATGAAGATGGGATGGGTACTCATTGAAAAGAAAGATTTCCTTTGGGCTAGAGTTCTCCAGGCTAAATATAACTATAAAAGTGACATTTTGCCTACAGTTACATGAAGAAGGGAAGATTCCAACATGTGAAAAGGAATATGCTCCTCTTGGGATGATGTGGAACACAATTCTTTTTGGAACATTGATGCTGGCTCCAAAATCAGATTTTGGGTTCACCAGTGTGTACCTAAAGCTGGCCAGCTTGAGAATTCTGCTACCTAGGTAATTAATAAAGATGAAAATGAGTCATTTCTAACAGACTTCTTATTGGTTTTAGGTGAGTGAGACAAGAAAAACCGTTGGAAAAACTCCCTGAAACATTGGTTAAACAAATTATGGTGATTTTCCTTCCCTTTCCTTGAAAAGAAACGGACAGAATTGGATAGGCCTGCTATTCTAATGAAGCCTTAAATCTCAAATCCGCTTATGAAGCCACAAGAATTAACCAGGAGCCACTTGAGCACATCTTCAATATTAGCCTGAGATGTCGTGGTCCAGAAAGAATTTGATCCTTTATTTGGTTAGTAGCTCAAGAAGACATTGTCACTAATGTTAAGAGACACAGGAGAAACCTTTTAAATGATGTTTGTTGCCCCTGGTGTAATAATATGGATGAAACAGTGTTGTATGTGCTTTAAGATTTCTAATTTGCCAAGACGGTTTGGAACCACCTTTTGTATCAAGCCCATGTCAGAGATTTTTTTAGCCTCAGCCTCAATTGGTTATGTGAAAATCTTTTTGCAAATTTAAACTGGCCTTGTTGGTTTGGTGTGACGATTTTGTCTCTTTGGTTTTGCAGGAATACTGTTATTTTTTAATGAAAATTCACTCACCCAAGCGCTGTGCTCTCAAACATCAAAATCAGAAGCATTGAGATTGATAAAGTGAATAAGAGGAATTTATTGAGGACAAAGAAACACGCACCTGACAAGCTGATTTCTTGGGTTCCTCCGTCCTAAAACTACATCAAGTTGAATGTGGATGGTAATTTTTTCATGCAAATAGATAGGGCAGCTTGTGGGGGGATGTTCAAAAGCAATGTTGGTAGATTTATGAAGGAATATTCTTGCAATCTTAGAAGTTGAACCATTATGCATGCTGAGCTATGGAGTATTGTTAAAGGCCTTCAGATAGCTGTTGAAAATGACTATAAAAGGCTTATCCTTGAAACAGATTCTGCTACGGCTATCCGCTTTATCAAGGAAGGAGTCCTTATATCACAACCTTGTAAAAGTCTATTGGATGATATCAGAATTCTTGAAAGAAGACTTGAGCAAATTGAGTTGACTCACACCCATTGAAAAGCAAATTTCATTGTTGATTCTCTGGAGAAAAAGGGTCAGAATCTTCCTCTTGGTTCCCACATCTTTGATATGTCAATACTTGATATAAGGACTATTCTTGTTGAAGATTGTAGAGGATTACTTAGAAGAAGAGGCTTTTCATAGCCTTGTTTTGTTGTCTTTGGTTCTTTTTATTTCTGGTTTGTGTTTTTTTTGTTGCTTTGGGGTCCTTGAACCCCTTCATTCACCAAAAAAAAAACTCACTTTCTATTTTGAGGGAGGAAGAAATTAAAGAGGAAGAGAATTAAAGCTCAAAGATTGATTACTAGATAAATAAGGGAAGATGTTTTTTTTCCAAAGGTAAAATGATATTTATTTATTAAAGGAAAATAAAAAAAATTGTGGCTTCACATTAGACAACCATACATTAGTGTAAAAAGAGTTTTCTAAGCAATTTACAAATCTTTAACGAAACATAACTAAACACACATATTTAGTTACATTTCTCTTCTGGACCTCCTCCATCAATTCATGCGCTGAAGTGATAATCAAATATGGTGAAGTGCTTTTGTTCTCAAAGACAAAAAGGTTTCTCATGGTCCAAATTTTTCATAGAATAATCGCTGCAAGTGGAGAACTTTTTCTCCAATGATGGCTTTGTCGAGCTCCTTCCATGAACTGGTTCCATCGCACCTGGAATTTCTCTGAGCTGTTTTACGCCAGGTAAGCTCCCAGATATGACTTTTTGTCAAGTTTCTTGTGACCTTGGACAATCAATTAAATAGTGATTTACGTTTTTCTCCAAATTGTTGCATCTAGGGCAGATTTCTAGGATTGCTGGCAGCCTTTCATGAAGTCGACGACGAATTAGGATGCCGTCATGAAGGGATTTCCACAGGAATATCTTAATCTTCGGTGGACATTGAAGTTCCCACAACAAATTACAGAGCCTCTTTTTCTTGTACAGTTCGGGTAATTGGCTAATTGGAGAATGCACCATTTGAAAAGCTATTTTGTAGCCAAAAACCACCATGAACCTGCCATCCCTCTCACTTCCCTAGGTAATCCAATCTTCTCCGACTTCCATAATAGCAATTTGTAAGGTTTCTGATGCAATTTCTGGATTAAAATGACTTCTAATTATATCCTCTTTTCACTGTCTATTATGAATGAGATGATTAACCCAAATCAAATTTGAGTTTGTAATTATTTGTTGTTGTTCGGATATTGACTTCATATTTTTGGCCACCAATCCTCTACAATTCTAATTTGACCGCCTCACCCCACTTGCCAATGAATACCTTGTTTGATAATTTTTCTTTCTTTTAGTAGGCTTCTCCAAGCCCAAGAAGAAAATTTAAAATATTTACTTCTGTAAATTCTGCTGATTAGAGAATTAGGTTTTATGATAATTCTCCAGTCTTGTTTAACCAACATGGCTAAATTAAAGACTTTCAAGTCTTTAAAGCCTAAGACTACATACTTCTTTTCTCTATAAATTATATCCCATCTAATCCATTGTAATTTTCTTTCCGAGCCCCTTTGCCTCCACTAAAACTTTATCATATTTTTCTAAATCTCGTCTAGTAGTGTATTCGAGAGCTTAAAATAGCTCAAAATGTAGATTGGAACTGCCGCAACTACTGCTTTAATTAATACTTCTCTTCGACTAACGAATAATAATGATTGCTTCTAAGCCTACAGTTTCTTATCAACTTTCTCCTTTATAAAATTAAAGGTCTGAGTTATCGATCTATTAATCACTACTGGCAGTCCTAAATACTTAGTTTGTCTGCCCACGTGCGAAATCTGAAGCAAATGAGAAAAAAAATCTCTGGTCAAACTAGGAATGTTCTTACTATAAAAAATAGACAACTTAGAGGAATTAATTGTCTGTTCACTAATATTACCATAGCACTCCAGAATCTCTATCAACTTGTGGCATTCTACCTCATTTGCCTTGTAAAAGAGAATGGAATCACCTGCAAAGAATAAGTGGCTGACTATAGGACATCTACCATTGAGTATTTAACTTGAGGTTTCTCTCCCCTATTCTCCTCTATGGAGCAGATGGAAAAGTCTTTCTGCACAAAGTAGAAAAAGGTTGGGGAAGAGAAGATCACCTTGTCGCAATCCCCTATATGGTTTGAAAAAATCATATGATTGTCTATCTACAAGAACAGGGTAGGACACCGTGGTAACACACTACTTAATCCAGTATACCCATTTATTGCAAAAATCAAGCTTCTTCATAATCTTCCAAATAAAAGACCATTCAACTCTGTTGTAATCCTTACTCATATCGAGCTTTACTGCCGTCTCGTAGTCTCCATAATTCTTGCTTTTCAGAAAATGCATAAATTCATGAACAATTAGGATGTTATCATTAATCAGGTACCCTTTAATAAAGGCGCTCTGATTATTACTAATAATTTTATCCAACATATCCTGCATTCTATGAACAAGAATCTTAGAAATAATTTTGTAGAAAATACTACTAAGGCTATTCGGACAACCCTGGGATATGGATTTTATATTTGGCACCTTTTGGATTAGGCACATATGAGTATGATCATTGCTCATAGCATCCTTCCTCCTACGAAAAATATCTTTAAGGCAGTATTAAGATCATCTTTAATTATCTCCTAAAAGTATTAGTAAAATCTAGCAGTGAATCCATCATCACCTGGAGGCTGAGAATGCATTGATAGAAAATATTGCTTTTTTTATTTCTTTCTCTGTAACTCTTTTAGTAAGTCTTTGATATATTTTTTCATCCACCTTCGCCTCCAAATCCTCTAGTCCGATCGTGGCTGGTCTGGGGTTTGAAGTTGTGAACAAATTTCGGAAGTACTCAATAGCAATTTGAGCTCTACCCTCAGTGTCTGATCTGAAATTTTCATCACTATCTTGCAGCCTATAAATTTTATTTTTTCAATTCCGAGTTTGAGTTTTGGCATGGAAAATTTTGAAATTTTGGTCATCCCATTTCAACCATTTAATTCTAGATTTTTCTCTTCAATATCTCTTCTCTTTTAAATAGGCCTCGAATAACTCCTCCTCTAATTGAAGAATTTTTGTTCTGTCCGCTCCTGTACCTTTCAGTTTCTCTTGGTCTACTTGACTTTTCAATTCTGAAATTTTCTTTTGAGAGTTGCTAGAACTGGATTTTTGTCATTTTACTAGTCTATGTCTACATTTCTTCAATTTTAAAAAGAATTTGAACATTGGAGAGCCTTCAAATTATGAGTGCCATGCTTCTTCCACAATATGCCGAACCTCCTCACTATCACACCACCTTTCTTGGAATCGAAACTTTCTCTTAGTTTTATGTACCTCTCTATCTGCCATTAATAATAGCAGACAGTGATCAAATCCAGAGTCTTCTAGGTAAAGAATTGATGCTCTCGAGTAATCTGATTGAAATTGGAGAGAAGAGAGGCATCCATCTATCCTTTCCAGAATGAGATTCTTCCCATATTGTCGATTACTCCAAGTGAACTTCTTTCTTTCATATCCCAAATCCACTAACTTTTCATCATTAATAAAATTGTTAAAAGTCTCAATTGATGCAGCTGATTTCGGGCATCCCCCTTCCTTTTCAAGATAAACGGATATGGTATTAAAATCTCCTATCACGAGAAAGTAGAGAATTGCTTACCTCTTAATATCTATGATTATTTGATACTTATCTGAGCGAATGCTTTCGGCGCAGTGTAAATGAACTGCCATTACTTTCCATCATTTTTTATTGGCAATGTCTAACCAATCAAAATGGATAAAAAGATTCATCACTGAACCGCACTGAAATTCTTCTATCCTCCTTCCAAGTCAGTGCTAAGTCTCTAAAAATTTCTCTTGGATTGACACAGTAAACCTACTGATATCCAACTTTGGTACATTGACTAGTTACATTTAAGATAATATTTTTGTTTCGCATAAAACATTATCTCGAAAAAATGGGATCTACAGATCTCTTATATCTTGTGAACTGTCAAAAAATTTTTTATATCCTAACAGTTTCTCATCATTATATTCATAATTTATGAATTCTTGAGTGCTAATGGTAAGGTAACACCCTATTTTTTTAGCAGTGCTACCTTCACCCTCTTTTAAACATATCTTCTTTTTTATTAGAAATTTAATTGATGATATTATCATATAATATATATACACTACAACAATAGTGGCATATATAGTGGCGGTTTTTTTACCGTAACATAAATTAATATAACATAATTCAATTGAGGATATTATCGCAACAAAAGATTAATTTTAGGCATGACTAATTCAGAGATAAAATTGAGAGATAAAACCAGAATAAGAAACTTTAAATAATTGATGTGTAATCATACATACTTAAATTTCATTTATAAAAGATTTCATAATAATTATCCCCAAGCTAAGCATACTGTGTGTTAAACTTAAATATATCTTCTTCATTTTAAATATATATGGAATTTATGTTACATATACAACAAAAAAAATAACATCAATTAGTAATATATAGAAGTAATAACAGATAAGGATGAAAATATTTTGGATGTCACTGCTACCACCACTTTTGTTTTCTTTTCAAATTAAACATATGCTAACATTTTTATGGGTTTAACTAATATATATTTTAAAAATATATAATAAATTTATTATTAGTAAAAAAAATTAAATATTTTTATTTAATAAATATAAAATAAATATATTAAAATTTAAATTTTTTATATTTTTAATAATTTTTTTTTAATTTGTAAACTTAAAATATACTTTTAGAATATAAGATAGATTAACCTAACCTTTTATAATATCAATGATTGATGGTGTTCTTTCATGCACCAAACATATAAAGCAGTTTTTTTTTTCTATCTTGTGATTCTAAAGAAAAATGCTGATAAAGATGTGCTTAATTAGGACCTCTTAAAGAAGAAAGAAGACAGTTTCTTCTGAGTAATGCTATACAACATAGAAAAAGTATTAAATTAACAAAAAGGATTGTTAGCTAAAGCCTATAGATCAGAGGAACGTTTGGCACAAGTACACTACCTTAAATTAAAAAATAAATCTTTACTTAGTTGTTTTTTTTTTTGTGAACTGATCAGAGCAGAGATGTTTATGTGTTTGCATATGCCAAAAAGAAATATAAAAAATAAAAAAATAGAATTCCCAAAAGAAATTAAACTCGTGGAACCCTAATAAGATAATTTCAAGTGAAAAACGCCATGAATAAATGGGTATCTAATCAGTAATCATAATCACCGGCCATTATTTATTATTTGTCCCATGATAAAAAAGCTGGATTAATATTTATCTACCAAAGAATTAAGAGAATATGCGTGCGTGCAAGACACGGATGATTATTCTCTTTAAGTTTGGCAAATGAAGAAGAAAAGAGAGAAAAGGAAAGAAAAACTACAGTCTGAAAGCACAAGCTAGATCAGCATGAAATTCCAAATAAATTGTAAGAATAAGAGTGATATAGATGCTCTTTTTGGGTACCCATCATCATGCTTCATCACGTGTTATTGGAAACTGTATATATTGGGAATAGGTAGTTTGACTATGACCTAATCTTTTAATCCACCTTACTGGATTAATAAATAAATCGGTTCCGCTACGTTACCAACAGCATATCTGCCAACTTCTACCAACTCTTATTTATAATTGTGTTTTATGGAAGTATGTTCGTGGATGTGTCTAATAAAAATGTCTTTTTTATAACTGTGTTTAATAGAAGTATCTTTATAGATATATTTTCTGGATGTGTCTCTTTATATATGTATTTAAAATATATTAATTATTAGACACATCTACGAATACACTTCTATAAAACAAAAATATAAATAAGAGTTGGCAGAAGTTGGAAGATAACATGTTGGTACCCTATACTTTTCCTAAATAAATAGACATTACTGGATTTTAATCCACCTGTTACCTCATTACTATCAAGAATGAACCAAAGCTAATGTTACAAAACAATACAAATGTTCCAACAGAAACGAGACAAGCAAAGATAAAAATTAGAAGCTACTATCTATTACAAAGTCATCATTCACATTGATAGCAATTTACTTTCAATAATATAAAAAAATTATATTATTTTCATTGAATATTTTTAGACTATTATTCTAATTTAGATTGCAACTCCGCCTATCTTACACTTGCGGTACATAGCCGGTCCCAAACCCGGATAAAGGAGGAGGGTTGTGTTAGGTCTTCGGCAACCAACATAAAAACATAGCCGAACCCCCATGACATGAACCAAAGACATTATTGCGTTAAAGCTAGGTCGTTGCCCGGAAGCAACGCGTCGTATGGCTCGAGTACGGTGTCAAAGCAAGAGCCGCTGCATCGGTACCCGGATGTAGTGTTAAATGAGCAAGGGTTCTCGCGTTTTCGTGAACGGACGAGGGTAAATAAGCTAGTTCACAAAGTAAAAGGTAAAGGTCGAAGCGACAGAAGGTTGAGATTTGGGACATGGAACATAGGCACTCTAACAGGAAAGTCCATGGAGGTGGGACACCATGACAAGGAGGAAGATTAACATTATGTGCCTACAAGAAACGAAATGGGTTGGTGCAAAGGCTAGGGAGTTGGATACTTCTGGTTTCAAACTTTGGTATATAGGAAAGGTGAAGAATAGGAATGGAGTTGGAATAATTGTGGATAAGCAGTGGAAGAGGGACGTAGTGGATGTCAAGAGGGTGGGAGATCGGATCATCTCTATCAAACTTGTGGTGGAGGGAGGTGCTTTCCATGTGATTAGCGCCTATGCACCGCAAGTGGGTTCGGACGAACAACACAAGATAAGGTTTTGGGAGGAACTAGAGAGTTTGGTTCAAGGCATACCTTTGGGAGATAAGATTTTCTTAGGAGGAGATTTAAATGGCCATGTTGGGAGAGAAGTGACTGGATATGGGAGTATTCACGGAGGCCATGGTTCGGGGTGATCAATGCCGAGGGTAAAACTATTTTGGACTTTTCTTCAACATTTGATCTTCTCATCGCAAATACATGTTTTAAAAAGAGAGACGAACATCTTATAACCTATAAGAGTGGCATGACAAGCTCTCAAATCGACTTCTTCTTGTTGAGGAGAGTTGACCGGAAATTTTGCATTAACTGTAAAATCATTCCGAGAGAGAGTTTGACAACACAACATAGGGTGCTCGTCATGGATTTTCGCGTTGAGCAAAAGTTGAAGAAAATATATTATACGAAGAACCCAAGGACGAGGTGGTGGCGGATGAAAGGTGAGGAACAGAGAAACTTCCTAAGACAGGTAGGAGAAGAGGCAAAGTGGGAGGGGAACGGAAGCGCGAAAGAGATGTGGAGGGAGATGGCAGAAGTTATTAGAAGAACAGCAAAAGAAAGTTTTGGTGAATCTAAAGGAATAGGACCAAGAGACAAGGAGTCCTTGTGGTGGAATGCGAGTATACAAGAAAAGATAAAGATAAAAAGGGAATGCTTTAAAGAGTGGTCTTTATGCCGCAATGCAGATAATTGGGAAAAATATAAGGCGGCTAAGAAAGAGACAAAAGTGGCTGTAAGTGAAGCAAAAACAAGAGCATATGAGGGTCTCTACCAGTCTTTGGGCACAAAGAATATAGAATCGCAAAAGTATAAGAATCGCAAAGGTAAGAAAGAGAAAGATGGAGAGGTTGGCTAAAGGATAAGGTGGAAGAGTTACTTCTACGAGTTATTTAATGAGGGACAGAAGACTCTTCCGAGCCTTGGTCGATTATGCACATGGGAAGAAGATCAAAACTTTGACTACTATCGAAGGATTCGAGACTTCGAGGTAAAAGAGGCTTTAAAGCAGATGAAAAATGGCAGGACAGTAGGACCTGATAATATCCCGATTGAGGTTTGGAAAGGTCTTGGAGAAAAATGCATCAACTGGTTAACCAAGCTTTTTAATGAGATTTTAAGGTCAAAGAAGATGCCTGATGAGTGGAGAAAGAGCACATTGGTACCTATCTACAAGAATAAAGGGGATATACAAAGTTGTGGAAATTATAGAGGGATTAAGCTTATGAGTCATACTATGAAGTTATGGGAAAGGGTGATAGAAAGGAGGTTGAGAAAAGAGACACAAGTAACAGAGAATCAATTTGGATTTATGCCAGGAAGATCTACCACTGAAGCGATATACCAATTAAGAAGGATGATGGAGAGGTATCGTAGTAGTAAAAGGGACCTACATATGGTGTTTATTGATTTGGAAAAAGCGTATGATAGGGTACCAAGGGAGGTCTTATGGAAGGTTTTAGAAAAGAGGAGAGTAAGGATCGCATATATTCGGGCAATTAAGGACATGTATGATGGGGCCACAACTAGTGTGAAGACTCAAGGTGGTGTGACGGAAGAATTCCCTATTGGTATAGGATTACACCAGGGATCATCCTTAAGCCCATACCTTTTCACATTAGTCCTGGAAGTACTCACAGAGCACATCCAAGAGCCTGTGCCATGGTGCATGCTTTTTGCCGATGATATCGTCCTTATGGGAGAGTCAAGGGAAGACCTAAATAAGAAGTTGGAATTATGGAGAGAAGCCTTAGAAGTGTATGGTCTGCGCATAAGACGTAGCAAGACGGCATATATGGAATGCAAGTTCAGTTCGGGAAGGGAAAACCCCAATATAGAGGTGAAGGTTGGAGAAAACATCCTAGAAAAGGTTAAGAGTTTTAAGTATCTTGGGTGCATCATACAGGATAATGGAGAGATTGAACAGGATGTAAATCATAGGATCCAAGCAGGTTGGTCAAAATGGCGGAGTGCATCTGGTTTTATATGCGACAAAAAGTGCCTTTAAAACTTAAAGGTAAATTCTATCGCACCGCTATAAGACCGGCTATGCTGTATGGTACGGAGTGTTGGGCGGCTAAAGGGGAGCACGAATATAAGCTGAGTGTGGCAGAGATGAAGATGTTGAGATGGATGAGTGGTCACACGCGATTGGATAAAATAAGGAATGAAGATATAAGGGAGAGAGTTGGAGTAGCACCCATTGTGGAAAAGATGGTTGAATCGCGTCTCAGGTGGTTTGGACATGTGAGAAGAAGACCGATAGAACATCCAGTCAGGAGGGTGGATGAGATGGAAGATGGACAAAGGGCGAAAGGCAGAGGAAGACCTAAGAAGACTATCCATGAGGTGGTCAAACGAGATCTACATGTAAACGGTCTCTCTGTAGACATGATACATGACAGAGCACAATGGCATCATTTGATTCATGTAGCCGACCCCACTTAGTGGGACAAGGCTTTATTGTTGTTGTTGTATTCTAATTTAGATTGCATTACAATACAATCTAAACACTTTAAATATTATCTTTTTAAAATTTTTGAGGATTACAAGGTGATTCAAATTGAATTCCAACTCAATCTAATAACTTTACATATTGTATTGACTTTCTTAAACAAGATTCAAATTTGATACTCCACTAATTTAAGAATTTTAGATATTATCTCAAATCTTCTCAAGCTAAAATTAAACGTGACTCAATTGGACATTCCATCAATCAAGAACTTTAGATATTTTAATGAATTTATTAGACAAGACTCAGATTAGACAATAACCTAACCTAAAAATCTTTAATATTATTTTCTCAAGCCTTTTTAGATTAAATTTTAACTCAAATTAGATACTTACAAACTTAAGAATTTTAGATACTCTTCTAACATTCTAAGGTAAGACTATGATTAAATTGCAGTTGAACTTAAAAATATTAGATATTCTTTCTTAATTTTTCTCAGACTAAGGATCACTAAATGATTAAATAATTGTGGAGTTTAAAGACTCACAATATAAACTAGCAAGAAAGAGGTTTCCAACTCCTATAGCTAAGATGAAAAAATTTAAGTAAATAGACAAAATTACATATGAAAGAGTTTAGATTGGACAAATGTACACTCCAATCATTTAAAGTACTCAATGTCCACACAAAAGATTGATATCAATAAACAGAAATGACATGCCATTAGTGGGGCTCTAGTTCCATTAAATTTAGTGCTTATGGTAATGTAGTGTGATAAGGTGAACTCTTTAGTGAGATTTAAATAAAAATAAGCTAATTTAAGAAATTAAAAAAGAAAATTAAAAACCCTAAAGAGTATTAATTAGGTGTTTTAATTTTTGAAGAAATTCTATCTTTTATCCTAAACTGTAGTGGATTATAAATCCGAGGGATGAAAGATGAAACTCAGTCTAAGTCTGAGATAAATCGAAACTATCCTATCGAAAGAATAACTTTAGTGATATTGGTGGATCTTTCATTGGAGGTGCGACGAAGAGACACAAGAAGAAACACTTTTAATGGTAGCAAATGCTACCATGGCATGGATATTGTGCTGTTAAAGTCACGAATGATGGAAAATCCAAATAGATGGTTCTTATAGTACCTACATTATAAGGTATGTGTACACTAATTATTGTGTCTCTGCTGTTAATAGAAGTCTTGGTTAATGCTGATTCATTCTTCTCTTTTCCAATCTTATATAGAGCAGAAATCAAAGATGAGATGTGACTATTTTATTTGGATTGATAAATTTGAAAAAGAGTATAAAAAGAAGGCCATTTTTTATAAGGACTTATTACACCAGTCATAATCATGGGAAGACAATGTAAATATCAGTGAAGGGAGGAACATGGATGACTTCAATATAAAAGTGATGTGGAAATTGATTGTTAGGATGAATTTAGAAATTAGTAACCTAAGGACATTGATAATTAGTTTGTACATTGGTGTTGGAATGTTGGTTTTGATGAGTGTATATAACTTGTTAAAGTGATGTATTATGATTGTTGTTATATAACTCGATTTACTCTCAGATTTAGACTGAGCTTCACCTCTCATCTCGCAATTTTGCAAGCCACTGTAATTGGGAGGTAAGAGATAGAATTCTTTCAAAAACTATGACACCCAATACTCTTTAAGTTTTTTATTATTTTTTTCAATTTCTTAAATTGGTTTATTTCCACCTAAATCTCACTAAAGAGTCCAATTTGTCATGCTACATAACTATAAAACTCTGAATTTTCAAAAATTAAATAACAAGTTATTTTACGATTTATTATATTTTTCAAGATTATATTTTCAGAAATTTTATATATAAGTCAGATAATTTTTTATTTATAATTTGAAGTTTTGGTAATTAAAAAATAATGAAAATTCTATATAGTATATTTTGAATATTTAAATTTTGAATTCTATTTTATGAATAAAATAAAATTAATTTCATTATTTTTAATTCTTGAATTAGAGTATTTATTTGAGAATAAATTATCATTTGATGAATAGATAGTATTTTTTTAAAGATAATTTTGTTAAATTAAAATTGATTTTCAATTTCTACTCTATATTCTAATTTTATTAAAAATATCTACACTGCGATTATCCCTAATTTTATTACCAAACAAACCCTAATTTGACACTACCCTAATCCTAACCCATTCCCTAATCGCCACCCCCTTACCCTCATCCTCTTACGAACACAACACACACACGCACGTTAAGATGGAGAAGATGAAGAAAAAAGGGAGAAGAGAAAGGAGAGGGAGATGGCCCCGATGGGTGTCACTGCCACCGACGCCGCCGTCGTGTTACCGAGAGGAGGAGATCCGTGGGCCTAGATCGCTGAAAGGGGAGAATTGTTGTCGAGCACTGCCGTCGCCTGTGGGGCAGTCCCTGTCAAGCCCAAGTCTAGAGGAGAGAAATACCGTTGTCGCCGTCAGACCAATAGAGAAGGAGAGAGAGCTCTCGCAGTGAGAAAGGGAGGCCGTTTGCGTCCCGTTGATGCCGCTGTAGGGTCGCCGTCGTCGACGCCTCGTCCCCATCGCCGAGCTGCATGTCGTCATCACCGTCATAAGCCGTTGCCATCGCCGGCGAACCCGAGAAGAGAGAGAGAACGCAATGGTGAAGAGGGAAATGTGTGGTGGTTTCTCTCACCATTGTTGCAGTCGCCGGAGCCATCAGGAGCCGTTGCCATTGTTATTTGAGGTTAACCGGAAGAGTGGAGGTGACGGTGGCGCTGATGCATGCGATAACAAGCAACTGTGTTGGAGCCGAAGTTTTCTGCAGCTGTTTTGCTCGTCGGAAGTCATCAACGAGGCTGCAGCTGCTCGGTTCCTTGGTTCTTCTCTAAGTATAGTAAGTTGTTTTGTTATGAAAATCCTTTTATTTGCTGTTCTGTTATATGTTGCTGAGATTTTTGTGGCGTTATTGTAATAGGGTTGAGTTTCAGTTATGTGAAAATAGATTAAGTGAAAAAATATTAAGATGAGAGATTAAGGGTAAGTAAACTTGTGAGAAAAATACTTCTATTAATGACAAATTAGCAATACAAAAACTAAAGATAAGAAATAGATGTGGAAAACAAGTGTTGAGACCTTTACTCATGTCACAAGAGGATGAATTAGCTCTTTTAGAGTGAATAATGGTTAATTAATCTTGTTGTCGGGTTCTTTGGTGGAACACCCAAATGCCAATTTTATGAATTTTTGTTTGAAGTTGATGAACAAAATAAAGAATAATAAAAAAAATAAGAGGAGAGAAAAAAAAGGTAGGAGCTCTTTGATTTTTCAGGAAAAAAAAAAGTTTCACGAGAGAAGTGAGTTGAGCTCCTTTTATAGTGTAAAGCCATTTTGAGGGGAGTACATTGTCTAATGGTTATAATGTAATATTTAGTTTATCCCTTTTATCCCAAAGCTTGTTACTAAATAGAGTAGTTAGTAAAAAATATTTTTAGATGTTCTTATCATTTCAAGCCTTTTTCACCAAGAATTGGTGTAAAGAGGAAGTTGATCCCCAAAAATTAAGTTAAAATTCTGAACACTGTTCTAGGTGTCCGTGGCGAGGAAGTTTCGGGTAAAAGGGTGCTAATGACATGTGATATTAGTAAAGGAACATCTATTTTAGTTTCTTTTTAATTAAATGACATTCTCTACATTTCAAATTTAATCAATCTACTTTCACCAATTTAGTTCCCAATTAAAAAAAATTCAACTACTCAAAATACTTTTTAGATTTTATCTTTTTACCAACATCTCTAAAAAAATTTTGACTCTTTTTTTACCATGTTTTTCAATCATATTAAAATTATTTTTATATAAAAATTCATATTTTTAGGCACAATAAAAAAAACAAGCATTATAGATATACCTACATTTTAAGAATGAATGATATCAAAAGATAAAAGGTGAAAAGTACAAGATACAAAATAATAATAATAATAATAATAATAATAATAATAATAATAATAATAATATATATTATTATTATTATTATTATTATTATTATTATTATTATTATTATTATTTTATTCTTCAGATAGTATTTTAAAAAAATGTGAAAATATTTTAAAATTGGATCCGATTTCTCTAAAATTATATATTGTCATTTTATAGAAAAAAAAAATATATATTATTAATCACTTTTGGATTAAGATAGTGGAACTCACAAATAATAAATATTACAAATTTAAAAATGATTAAAATATCATGTTACTACTTTACTAGTATTGTTACTTTAGAGGATCTTTTTTCTTTGAAATCACCTCCTAAATTAAATTTATCTTGTTTTGATAAAAAAATCTCTCTAATATCATAAATAAAATTTTTATAAAATTAATTTTTGTTATTATTTAATATATTTTTTAACAAAAATTGTATTATTCTAAAATAATTTTATTAGGGATCAAAATGTTTTTTTTTTATAATAATCACCTTATCCTTAAAAAAAAATACACAAAAATTGAATTACTAGGTGTTTACCCATTATTTGGACCTACTTGCCACTCTTAGTAATTTTTGTACGTACACATTTCACACGCGAAAATGCGAAAACATATAGTATGTTTATATAATTCTCGTATACTTTAATACAAAACAATAAGATACAAATCTCTACTCCAAAAAGAAAAGTAATGTACACAAATAAAGTGCTATGGAAACGGAGTTAATCCTCGAGCAAAACCTTTAGTTGGCTAATATTATTGAAGGACAATATATATAAAATTCTGTTGCTATATATAAAACAACAACAATATTTAAAAAATAATAAAAAATTTTAAAAAGTTAAAATTATTTTATTTAATATTATTAATAATATATAATTTTAAATATAATAAATATATAATTATAAATATTAAATTAAATAAGATAATTTTAATTATAATCTCTCTAACAATATCTTAAAATAATATAGGACAAAAGAATTAATATTTAAGTGGTCAATGATAAGAAATATTGGGTTGTATGCAGGGAGCCAGGGACGGATTTAAAAAAAGACAAGTAGTGGCCTTAGTGCTCCCCAAAAATTTTAAAATCTTGTAATAATGAATGTGATGTATAAAATGAAGCTCATAATAATGTAGTGACATTAAAGGGGCTTAATTAGTATATAATATGATAGAACTTCGTTGCGGAGATAATAAAAAATTTTGACAATGTGTATAATAAATTTTAAATTTGGTTCAATATAAGAAAAAAAATTCAATTAATTATTTTAAAAAATTAACCATCCTAACCCTAATTTACTAATAGAATTTATCCAAACATTCTCTCCTTTAACGTCTATTACCCCATCTTCATCAATCATTTTACCTTTTCGGCGTTATTAAACAACTGTCAACGTAATTATTAAAATAATCATCCCACTAGTGAAATGACCATCCAACATTTATTAATTGTATTTATTTAAACTGAATCAAATAAAATAACTATCCAATTAAAAATTAAAATAACCATCTATATATCTAGTGAATTGAATATCCAACATCTAAATTTGTCGGTTGATGTATATACTTTAAAGACATAAGAAAAGTGAAATCCAAAATAGCCAAGTTAGCCGCGCAAGAAAGGGCATTTTTGAAGTGGGCTACGTTTACATGTACAAAAACGGGAGCATCATGGACTAAACTAATAATTGCTTGCACAATTATTGTTGTGCTATCCTACGTTGATCTTGGACCTATACTTATGTAGGAGGAGACGACGTGGTTGAAGGCGGCGGCGGCCATGGCGGTCTTGGGCTGCGTGACGGACGCAACTTGTGCGAAGAGAGTGTCTCTATTTACGATCTTGCATGGACGTATGAAAACAACGCACTTGTGTGTCCCCTCTACGCATTGAGAGGGAGAAACCGCTGGCGCAGGGAGGGGCTGCACGACTGGCGCGATGTGGGACTGCGAGAACGACGCAAACTGCTGGGCGTTCATAGTGCATACGACGGCGTGAACTATGGGCAACGACGGCTGGTGGTTGTGACGGCGTGGCACCGATGAGAGAGGAAGAGATTGGACGAGAAGGCAGTCACATCAGATGGGAGAGAAAGAGGCCATTTTGAGATTTACGTAACTGTTGCAAATTTTTATTTATTTTGAAATTCAAATTGATAATTATTAAAAATTAATGATTTGTTTATCATTTGATATTAATTTTAATTTTACTCCTATTATACATATTGTACACTAAATTTATTGGTTTCATACATTATCTAATATAATAGGGTTCAAATCTATACCCATGCATTTGTATTATTTATTTTATTTTATTTGATTGTTTATATTTTTATTATTTTTTCTCTTAATTTTTATATTTATTATATAAAAATAATTTATTTATAAGAACATCAATATCTAATTGAATGTTAAAAAATCTATATATATGATAGTACATAAAAGTAAATCTATTAAAATAGTATATTTTATATATTTATTTAAGAATATATTTTAAATTCATATAATAAAATTATTAGAGAAATTGATCATATTATTTATCCCGTATTTTTTACGATATAAAATATAAAAATATAATTTTCTATCACTTTAATATTTAATAAAATAAATTAATTAATAAAAAATTTTAAACATAAATATTTTTATATTTTATTAAATTCAAAATATAAAAAATTATAAAGATTGAAAATGAAATCTTTTTTTTATTTAACAAGTACTTATTAATATTTTTTAATCAATAATTATGATTATATGTATTACCAAATATATGGTATTATATTTTATTACATAAGATTTTAATTTTTGACTTTTTTTTCCCTAAATTTTTGGATGTGTCCCTAGTTGTATAAAATGATGACCTCAATCCGTGGATGTGTTGGAATCCATGGTGACATTTCTCAAAGAAATAAAACAAACTATACCCTAGCAATTCTCTGACTTTTTCCACTTCAATGAACCAAATCATGGATATAACACTGAATATCTATGTGGTTTCCATCTACACATTAAAGGAAGTGTAATTGGACATCCCATTATTTGCTAACAAACAGTCATCAGATTAAAGTTTGAAAGGTAATAAATTTTTATTTAAGAAAATAAAATAATCTATTTTTTCTTAAAGGTTTCTTAAAACATTAAAATTTTGTGAACTCTTTCATTTTTAAATTGTGGATTTTCTTAAGCAATCACCATAATTGCATTATTATTTAAGGTTTTTCTTTTTATGTATTAAAGAAGTAAAATTTTAAGTCATCATATATTTAATGTGATCATTTTTTACGCTACTTCTGGAGGGAAAAAATACATTTTATTTTGAAAATAAGTATTTATTTTATTTTTTAACCATTCGTTTAATTTGTATTTCTGAAAAATGCTAGGACAGGAAATGCGTCATTTTTCTACTTTTTTTTTTTAAGCATGCAGTTGAAACGAAAAAAATATGTTAGAATATGTGTTACAACTTACAAATTTAACCATATGTTTTAAGAAGTAGATCAGACAAATATATCCCTTTTAAAAAACATAAAAAATCTTAAGTGCATATAATGCTTAGATTTTAATTTTTCTTAAAGTCATTAAGAAATCCTAAATTTTGAATTGACATGTTTATATCAATTTAAATGATTTTTATATTAGTTTCATTATCTAGTAAATGTAATATTATACTAATTCAAATACTTTTTATGGAATTATTCTGTAATTGAGGTTAAGTTATTTTGTAGTTATTGATTGTTATTAGATATAAAAAATTAATTTTAGCTAAAAATAAACAAAATCGTTTAAGTGTATATATACACAAACAAGTAAGTAAGTAAGTGTATATATATATTATTTAAATTAACTGTTTTGAACTAATAAAAACAACTTAAATGCTTCTATTTCTAATCAAATGTACTTTTGTAAATATATCCAAACACAACTTTTTCTACTTTAGTTTTTGAAAAAAGTACTTTTCTCAATTGAACAAACAAACAAATACAAAATGTATTAAAGTAAAAAGAACTACAAAAAAATGCCAAAATATAAATTAACATTTTTCTGTCATTGTATTTTAAAATTCGAGTCCACCATCATAGAATTAATCAAAATGCTAAATATTTTAACTTGATTCAAATCTTAAAAATGTAAAAAGATAAAAAAAATAAAAATAAAAAATTGATAAACTAAACCATACTCTCTTTGAGAATAGGTTTAGTTATTCCATTGATCCTATATTTTTATCAAATTTTTAATTAGATTTTTATATTTTTTTCTTTTCAATTGAATTTTTATATTATTTTTAATTTTAGATTCTTTCTAGTGTAAAAAATATTATATTTAACTGAATATTTTTCACAAATTAAAGACATCTATAATTAAGAATATAAATAAATCTTTAATCATTATTTTAGAAAATATTATGATTTTAATAGTTTTAATATAAAAAAATCTAATTATAAAATTAAAAATAATATAAAAATTTAATTAAAAAATAAAAATTTAATTATAAATTTAATAAAATTATAGGAAACAATAAAAACAATTAAACGTTAATAAGTTCACTAACCTAAATTAACCGATTTATGGAGTTAAAAAAAAGAAAAAGATCAGAGAGTAGTTTTAGCCCATTCCAATCCTCAGCTCTTGGGCTCATGATGTGATAATAGCAATAAATATTGTAGTCCTATCAAGTCCATATAAAAGTAAAAGTAAAATCAATCTATCGTGCACGAAAACAAAAAAAGGGGCAATCTATCTTGATTCTTGTCTCATTCTTTTCCACATATGACTAATCATTTTAACTTGAAAGAAAAAATTTGCTTATTGCTTTTAATTAGTCTTGCATATCTGCTACTCTATTCATGCATTATTATTATCACCTTTCATATAAGTCCAAATTAAAGCAAAATAACTCCCCTTTTTTTTTGTCAACGTTTAATTGGTATTTTATAACTTTCTTTCCGATATGATGTGTTTAAAGATTACAAGGGAAATTATTAAGATCTTATCTTGAACCTGCCATGGTTATTTTGTGCTATTTCATTCTACTTTATTTTATTTCTCTCAAATAGCTTACTTATTTTTCTTGATCATAAAGCCCTTCCATTAGTGAGAGACTATCCATTTCAAGAAATTCAACAGTTTTGGTCAAAGATTCATGCTTCCACGCCTATTTGAGGGTACCAACAAGCCTATAGCATTGCATTTCCATGCTTTATTTGCATATCTTTAATTTGTGTCTTCATTTTGGCTTTTAACATAGAAGAACAAGTGTGCTCAATTGCTACATAAGTAAACGTCAATCGCTTGCATGTAAAGTGCAAATAAAGTATATAAAGGAAAACGTGAATCGCTTGCTAAATAATGTTTATTTTAATGTTTTATTTATTACATATCAAGTTTTATTCAATTAGAGAAATATTCAAATATTAGAATTTATTATTTTTGACCATTATTTTTAGTCATTATCTTAATTTTTTTAATCTAATAATTTAATAATATTTTTATCCCATACTTTTAAATATTGATGTCTAACTTTTGACGGTCTAGTATTTCTCATTGAATTATATGCAACGCAAAAATTCTTATTGATGTGATAATATTGAGTAAAAGAAAAGAAGATGTTTCTTATTTTATTATTAAGATGTCATAGCAATTTAATATATACTAGAATACAATATTTTTTTTTGATAACTAAATACATTATTATTTTGTTCCTAATATTTGGAGTAAATTTTTATTTCGACCCAGAGTCTAATAAGGGCTGGAGGTCCATTTCACGGACCGACGATCCGTACGTAAAGGTGACTTGCGCGTCACCTGACGTCTTGCTGAAGACCTGGATAACTGGTAGAAGCTTCTAGGTGAATGGGCCTAAGAAAAAGGATCTACTCGAGTACAGAATATAAATGAGCAGGGACTTACTTCTCTCCAAAGGTATGTCACTCTTACTCTAATTAACCATCTCATTGTACGGACACTGACTTTAACATCATAGTGTCCTTACAGGTGGCTCCACCCGCCGACCCACCGATGACCCAAACAATCTCTCTTCTCGTGGAGCTCGCACTCAAGTCCAGATTCCCCTCCTTCCAACTCATTGCTCACGACCTATCTTCCATCCGATTCATCTCCCCTATGAGCAACCGAACATTAGCGTCATCTGTAAAGACCTGGTACTACCATGGAACTCTTTTTTCGTGCGAAAGAAGTATAAGAGAATGGTGGAGCCCGCCTCCGAAGTAAGGTGAGCTTGAAATCTCTCAAAAACGTTCAAGATTCTTCTTTTGCCAATGTGACTTCCATGCCTGATCTCACGTCCAATCTTTCGTAACATTAAATAATTACATCTAAAATAAATCATAAAATTATTTTTTGAAAATTGTCATAATATTTTTTTTAAAATGAATAAAACATGTGTATGAATTTTTGTGTTAAATAAATTTAAATTAAGTGATCTAAATAGAATTTATAACTAATTTAACTTAGTTTATATATATATTTTTATAGTTAGTACATATTATACATCTATATATATATATATATATATATATATATATATATATCACGTGTTATTTTATGTAAATTATGTTTAAATTTTTTATTTTATTTATCTTAAATTTTATTTAGATAAAAAAAATTAAACTTTAAATTTTTTATTATAAAAAATTTAATATAAAATTATAAAATTATTTAACTTAAAAAAAATTAATTTATTCAAAAAAATTTAATACATGAGCAAAGGTTTATAAGGATGCATGATCGTCTTTAGCGGATTATGCTTCACCACTGTTTGTGCATTGTTATTTTCATTCATCATTCACGATATAGAATGTAGCGGATTATGACTTAGTGTGTTTTGACTATAATCCGGGAGACTCTGTAGCGGATTACATATCATTTGTAAACTATGGTAGAATGTACATAGAGTATGTTTAAGACATGAATGTATCTATTTTTAAAAATTGTATTTGCATAAATTTAAACTCTAAATAATTTATTTATATAACTTGCCCTAAATATTATTCTTGTGAAATTATTGATGAATTTGTGCTAACTTAAAAATTTGGTTGTTATTAAGATACATTTTATATAAATTAAAAATTTCTAAAATAAAATTAATTTAAAATAAAATTTAATTTATAATTTTTTTAAAATTTTTAACAAATTTTAAAGACAATAAATACACTTTATTCAAAATTTAAAAATTAACTTAAAACTAAATTTTATATTGAGTGCATATTCTTATCTTCTTTGCCTTGTGACCTTTTTTCCTTTTAACTATAATTCTTATTAGGGGAACTAAAGATGTTTAAAAATAGTAATTCACATGCTAAGTTAATGGGATTTGCAAAACTTAATTTGCGTATGTGAAGTTATATATTCTCACTGTTATATGTGACACATAGATAAGGATTTTTTTTTTTTTTTTTTGTGAGAGACACACATAGATAGTTCGAAACTCTATGTTAAATAAGAAATATATCGTATAAATTTTTTTGTACTATAATCTGGTGTTTTGTACGTGTGTTAATTATATAATTTTATCCTGTATAATTTTTATTGTGTCAATATACGAGCTCATGTAGGATAAAATTAATAAATTTTTTTTTCTTTTTCGGAATACTAGCTAATAGTTTATTACTATTACGTATGTCTTATATGAAATACCAAAAAGGCATAAAATTTGTATGATGAAAAATGTATCAATAAAATTTGGGATCTTAGCAGAAATAGTGGGATTAAATTGTTATGGCATTATAAGGTTTTTTTTTTCCTTACTCGTAAAAATTTACGAGTTGGTATATATTATTGGTGCAAATAAAATTGAGAAATAAAAAGCTAACAATGTGAGTAGATTATGGGCAACTATGTGATAGGTTCAGTTTCTGGCCCAAACAAATTAAATAAGTCCACTTCGGGTAAGCTACAAAAAAAGTTTATGAGATGCTGAAAGACTATACTAAAATAACCACTTGTCATAATCAAGTTCTAAGAGAAATTCTGAATTTGATTAGAAGACCGTGGAAGATCTCCTTCAATCACGTGGGAAGAGAAACGAATAGATGCGCCCATTGGTTAGCTCAAACCAGCATTAAGTATAAGAAAGATTTTTGCTTCTTAGATTCATCACCTTTTAAATTTCTTCCGTTACTGAGTGATGATGCTATTGCCTTGCTCCAAAATCATTGAGTAATATTTTGTTTTTGTTTTATTGGGCTTAGGCCCCATTACCATACCAAAAAAAAAACTGCTTGTAAAAGTATTTTAAAAAATAAAAATGACAAAAATAATTTAAAAATTAAAAAATATAATAAAATAACAAAAAAATATCTTTTATAAATGTCAAATAATTTTTGTGTTGTCAAACAGTTTGTGGATTTTATCTAAATTTTTATAAAAATATTTAAATAATTATTTATAAATTACAGACAAAATATTAGAGCAAAAATCAATTTATAAACCTCTCTTTTAAACGGCAAGTGAAGTTACTAAAATAATATTGAATTTTAATTGAAATTTACGCACGACAGCGCCTACTAAGACTTCTCTAGTACTCTATTAGGGTTTATAATAGCGCCTACTAAGGCTTCTGATAGTTTCAGTGGCTAAGAGAAGGGGGGTTGAATCTTAGCCCCTTTTTGCTTGCTGATACTTGCTGGACTTAGAGGAAGCTTTTCTGTTTTTAGCTCGTCCCTAGGCACGAGACATTTTCATTTTGTCTCGTCATTTGACACGAGACATTTTTGATTTTTCATCTTGAACAGTAAAAACAGAATTGAAGTAGGAAGAGAGAGAAGATAACACCCAGATATATCCTGGTTCAGCTGCTAAGTGCAGTGCAGCCTACATCCAGTCTCCATCACAACAATGATGGAATTTCACTATAATCATACAGATTACAACTTGTAAAGTGCTAACCCAACTTACAAGGGGATTCCCACAGAATCATGAAACACAACACAGATGTACAAAGGAACTCTAAGACATCTATGGCTTTTTCTTTTAATTTTGCACTCTCTGCCTTTTTCCGCTCTATGGCTTTTTCTTACAAACCTCACTGTTTGCCTTTTTCCATGAGACTCAAGACATGACAAAATTAAACAGAAAAATACAAAATAGAAAACATTGAAGGAGAAGAGAACTGCTAGCTTAGGTAGCTCTGAGAACTCTGTGCCTTGCACTCTCAAATCTTACTCCTTGAATCAAACCATGACTGTTCACCTCTTTTATAGAGAAGTGAAGCCTTCACAGTTGAAACCCAAAACCTGAGCTCAATTTCTTCCCTTCAACAAAAACCGGTTCGGCCACACAGAGAGAAGAGGTAACTCATGCAAAAACCAACATGCAAATACCTCTAGTCCTTTCTTGGTCACCACTCTTCATCAATCCGAGCTCTCCATCCTTGGCTTCCTCTCCAAGATGGATTTCTGGCCCTTGATGCTTCATGATGATGATGACTTCATCTGCTTCAATCTCTGCCTTCAACCATCACTTCGCCACTCTAGCTACTCCCTGTGGTGGTTGATCAGAAACGAAGACAAGTCATGCCTCCAAGATCTTTCTGCTGGCCGAATCTTCTTCTTTCTTTTTGGGTATGGAGGATCCGAGATTAACTCACCAAATCTAACCATATTTGGTGATTATCTCAGCCACTACATACTTTTTGTTTTCTTGCCATCATTGTGATGGACTTGTAGCTTGTCCTTCCTTCCTTTCGGTAGCCTACATTTGCTTCCATGGAGGCCATTGTTTCCTGTGTATTAACCGAAGAGAAGGAGGAAAGAGATGAGAGAGAAGATAGAGGATGAAGAAAAGCAATAAAGTGAGTTTGAGTGAATTAATCAAAATGAGTTGCTTTTACTTCCCTTTGCATTGAGTAGCGTATACTCATAATGATTCCCATCAAATCAAAGTCAATTTCTCTCTCATAGTTCCAAAGCTAGCATATTAAATTTGAAATCCATTCTTAGCAAGCAATGGAATCCGTTGGAAGCTTCATGGACTTCATGAATGCATGGAAGCATTAATAATTTTGGGCTTGGTTGCAATAAGGATTGTTCTTGGCCCAAATAAAAGCATTTGCTTTCCTGATGCATATTGGATTCGGATCATGCATGGAAACAACTTTGGGCTTATATCAATAATGAGTAAAGCTGGCCCAGATAAACTCAACAAATAATTCAGCCTCATAGTGTGGGAAATATTCAACAAGGCTGAGATAAAATTATTCCAATGGGCTTGCAACATGTTATTTAATTTTCGGCCCAAATAAAACCTGCATTACAAAATTAAATTAATCAATATTAGATCAAAAATTAATTTTGCAATTAATCAAATTAATAATGTTTAGTCATCACAAATATTAATTTAGAGTTTTCCAAACTCATCAATCTCCCCCTTGATGACAAACATTATTAAAATTGAAATGGAAAGAAATTAAAGATTAGAGTACAAGTACTCCCTTTGAGGATTGAATTTCTTCCCTTTCAAAGTGTCACATGGCTCCCCCTTAATATGTGCTACTATACCAAGGGAAGCATAAAACCTGTAACATTTTAATCAAGCTTCAAAATAACAATGTTATTCAACATATTTATTTGAAAATGTTGAATGCTTGGTCTATGAGCAGAGTTTGGTGATAATCAAAACTTATTTGTTATCATAATTGATTTTCTGCTCAAAATTTCAACAAAAATCCAAACACTTTCCTGTTCAACATATCAGAGCAAAATAGTTATGGTAGGAGAAATATTTTTAATCATGGTATGATCATTCCAAACCCAGCAACTTTCATCATTAAAAAAAACTAAAGGAACTGCCAAAAATAACTTATTCAGCAAACAAGTTTTCCAAGATGAATCAAGATATTCCTATTCCAATAGCATCAAACATATTCATCAAGATAAATCATTTGCTTCCTCACAAGTGTGCATGTTATCAACCAGGCAGCCACAAATACATCACAGATGCATCACAAGTATTGTTTCAACACAGTAAATATTTTACCAAGATAAAATTAAATTTCAAACTTCAAAGCTTCAATCATCAACTCAAAACAGCAAGCATCAATCAGATGCGTTATTAACATCAAACATATAACAAAATATTGAAACTTCTTCCAAACAAGGATTTCATCCCTGTTTTGTTAAATTCACTTTTCAGCACTTCCTTTCTCAATTTCAATTTTCAGCACCATTTCTCCCCCTTTTGGCATCAAGGGGCACTGCAAAATAAATGAATACAACATACAAAAGGCAGAATATTTGTTTTTCACCAAAACATAATGGTCCAGTCAGCACACATGCATTTGAGCACATGACAATCAAAGCTCAACTCAAAATCAATCTACTAACACAAAGTGCTCAAAACAGAGCCAGATCAGAGCATAAAATAGAGCAAAACAGGTCTGCAAAATAATGCAACATAACAGTTTCAATTCAGCCTCCTTCTCTTTTTTTTTTTTTGCAAAAAATGAGGAAAAAATAATGCAGTCCATACTAATTCAAGACAAGTGAAAATAGTTCCTAAGGGATGAGAAAAGGATAAAGATTTGATTTGACAACTTCCAAAAAAAATGAGGAACGGATCAGAGTGATGTCAAAGAGATTTGGTGGGGCCCAAAATAATTAACTTCAGTTCAGTCTCCCCCTGTATCATGGCCCGTTCAACACATCCTGAAATTTGTCTCCTGCTTTCCTACGAGACAAAACCAAACAGAATCAAAAAGTTCACAAATTTTCAACAGAACTTAATTCTATCATTCCCAAACTGTTTCTTAAGGTGCAGAATCTGTCTTCACATAAGGGCTTAGTGAAAATATCCGCAAGTTGATCTTCGGATTTTACAAATTGAATATCAATAGTTCCCTTTTACACATGTTCTCTAATGAAATGATATTTAATTTCAATGTGCTTTGTTCTTGAGTGCAAAACAGGATTTTTTGAAATATTTATTGCACTCATGTTATCACAAAATAAGGGTATGCTATTGATCTTTAATTTGTAATCTTCCAATTGAGTTTTTAACCAAATTAATTGCGAACAACAAGCAGATGCGGATATATATTCAGCTTCAGCTGTGGATAGAGCCACTGTGGCTTGTTTCTTGCTTGACCACATGTTGAGTGAGCTTCCAAGGAAGCAACACATGCCCGAAGTGCTCCTTCTATCCACTCGATCTCCCGCATAATCTGCATCACAAAACCCTACTGCACAAAAATCATCAGATTTTGGATACCATAAACCATAATCACATGTTCCCTTAATGTACCTAATGATGCGTTTAACTACCGTTAAATGGGATTCTTTTGGGTGAGATTGAAATCTTGAACATACACCCACACTTTGAACAATATCCGGTCTAGAGGATGTAAGATACATTAGTGAACCAATCATTCCTCTATACCGTGTCTCATCCACATCTAGGCCATCATCATCTTTATCAAGTTTAGTATTAGGATGCATTGGTGTTCCCATTAATTTGGAATTTTCTAAGCCAAATTTCTTTATTAATTCTTTTGCATACTTGCCTTGGTGAATAAAAGTACCACTAGGAGTTTGTTTAATTTGGAGGCCAAGAAAGAAAGTAAGCTCTCCCATTAAACTCATCTCAAACTCACTAGTCATGAGTTTTCCAAACTCTTCACACAAGGATTCATTGGCCGATCCAAACACAATATCATCCACATAAACTTGAACAAGAAGGATATCATCATTAGAAACTTTAATGAACAAAGTAGTGTCGGTGGTTCCCCTTTGAAAATGATTTTCTAATAAGAAGGCACTAAGCCTTTCATACCAAGCTCTAGGGGCTTGTCTAAGGCCATAAAGAGCCTTTGAAAGTTTAAAAACATGATTAGGAAAATCTTTATGTTCAAAACCGGGGGATTGAGCCACATACACTTCTCTATCAATAAAGCCATTAAGAAAAGCACATTTAACATCCATTTGAAACATTTTAAAACCCTTATGGGCAGCATAGGCAAGAAGCAACCTAATTGCTTCCATTCTAGCTACCGGAGCAAAAGACTCATCAAAATCAATTCCCTCTTCTTGATCGTAACCTTGGGCCACTAATCTAGCCTTGTTACGAACAACTTGTCCAACCTCACCAAGTTTGTTTTTAAATACCCACTTAGTACCCGTTACCTTCTTACCATCCGGATGAGGTACTAATGTCCAAACCTCATTCTTGTCAAATTGAGCTAGTTCCTCTTGCATGGCCTTGACCCATGATGGATCTTCAAGAGCTTGTTTGACATTGTTAGGCTCCATTTGTGACAAGAGAGCAAAATTGCTAGGTTCGGTTTGCCTTTTGGTGGAGGATCTTGTGGATATGCCTTGAGAAGGATCACCAATGATGAAGTTATGAGGATAACCTCTCATGGATTTCCATTCTCTAGGCTTTCGGACAGGTGTTGTGCTTTGATGATCGTCTGATGGTCTCACTGTTTCAGTTTCTCGTGTCTGCTCAGGAGACAAAATGGAAGTTTCTCCTTCAATCTGACGAGATAAAACAGGGCTGACAGATTCTTCATTCTCCACAGTTTTGGAATTTTCTTTACTTGTTCCATCCTCTTCACAATCTGAATCACTATCCTTTACAATACTGGGAATTAAGTTAGAATCACAAAAGGTAACATGTATGGATTCCTCTATGGTCCTATGTTCTTTGAGATAAACTCTATAGGCCTTGCTTGTGGTGGAATATCCAACAAACATTCCTTCATAGGATTTTGGATCAAATTTTCCAAGGTTTTCCTTATTGTTAAGTACAAAGCATTTACATCCAAAAACATGAAAGTACTTAAGATTTGGAGGGGTTCCTTTCCATAGCTCATAAGGATTTTTCTTTAACCCTTTTCTAATGATTGTTCTATTCAAAATATAACATGCTGTGTTCACAGCTTCAGCCCATAAAAATTTGGGAATTTCATTCTCACATAGCATGGCCCTAGTCATTTCTTGAAGGCTTCGATTCCTTCTTTCAACCACCCCATTTTGTTGGGGTGTTCTAGGGCATGAAAAATTATGAGAAATCCCTAAGTCATCACAGAATTTTTCAAAATCTTGATTTTCAAATTCTCTTCCGTGATCACTTCTCAAATGGGCAATTTTCAAATCCTTTTCATTTTGAATTTTCTTACAAAGGGTGGAGAAGGCATAAAATGCATCATTCTTATGAGCAAGGAAAAGTACCCAACCAAATCTAGAGTAATCATCTACCACCACAAGACCATAGTGTTTACCTCCTAAACTTTGAGTTCTAGTAGGACCAAAAAGATCAATATGCAACATTTCTAATGGCCTTTTGGTTGAGATTCCATCTTTTGATTTAAAAGAGGATTTTACTTGCTTGCCCAATTGACATGCATCACAAGTAAGATCCTTGTCAAACTTGATGTTTGGAATTCCTCTAACCAAATTCTTTTTGACTAGCTTAGAAATTTGGTACATGCTAGCATGTCCCAACTTTCTATGCCAAAGCCATTTTTCAGATTCAAAAGATGTAAAGCATGTTACATTTTGTTCTTTTAAATCCTCAAGAGTTAATCCATACACATTGTTGCATCTTTTAGCTTCAAATAAAATATCCCCAGTTTTCTCACAAACAACCAAGCAAACAAACTTCTTGAAGATAACATCAAAACCTAAATCACACAATTGACTAACACTAAGCAAGTTATGTTTCAATCCATGTACAAGAAGGACATCATTTATACAAGATGAGAGATTTTTACCCACTTTCCCAACAGCTACTATTTTTCCTTTTGCATCATCACCGAATGTGACAAATCCTCCATCATATTCATCAAGCTTTATAAAGAAGGCTGTCTTTCCGGTCATATGCCTAGAGCATCCGCTATCCATGTACCATGTGTTCTCTTTTCTTTTGGATGCTAGGCACACCTGCAAAACAATGCTTAAGAGACCTTAGGTATCCAAATCTTTTTGGATCCTTTAACGTTAAACCATCTTCTATGTCCTAAGCCATTGTAATCAAAAATAACTTTACAAACTTTGTCACCAATCATTCTTTCACCAAAGAAACATTGGATAGGAAAGTGTCCATTTCGATTGCATAGTCTACAAAATCTTGGAGTTGCTGTTTTGTTAAAGCAAGTTGGGTCTTGATACTTTGCATCATTTGAAGATGAAGCAATGTTTTCAAAATGTGATTTTTCAGATTTATAAAAGCCCAACCCAGCTTTGTCATAAAGAGGTTTTTGACTAGCCAAGATTTGATTCAGATTTTCAGAACTTTGGGTGAACTTGGCTAAGTCTTCTTTAAGTCTGTTAACCTCTTTAAGCAACTCTTCATTTTGCTTAAAACAATTCACATATGCAAGGACTGAATGGTCACTTTCACAATTTTTAATTTGGGCTCTTAACTGCTTATTCTCTTCAACAAGATCACAAGCAGTTTCGGCCTCTCTCACTTTTTCTTTTAGAAAACTGTTTTCAGCTTGAAGAATGGTGATTTGTTGTTCAAGTTCTTGATTTTCCAGCAGAAAGCATCTTATTTTTTCAGAAAGGTGGTCTATCATAAGATGAAGATCTTCAGTGTCAGGGTTATGAAAGACTACCTGATTTACATGATCTGCCATAAGGCACTGTTGGGACTTGGTTTCTGATTTTTCATCATCATCATCTGAGTCATTTTCCAACTCTTCCCATGAAGCCATTAGTCCTTTCTTCTTTCCTTTTCTCGGCTTTTCTTCCTTCTTCAACTTGGGACAATCAGATTTGAAATGCCCCATTTCCTTGCAATTGAAACAGGTTACTTTGCTAAGATCTTTCTTTATCCTCCTTGAGCTGCCGCCTTTGCTTTTGAGCTTTGCCATTTTCCTGAATTTTTTTGCAAACAACACAAACTCATTTTCAGAAGAGTTATCACTGGATTCATCATCCAGAGGGTTAGTAACAGAAGAAAAGGCAATTCCTTTCTTTTTTGAATCTTTTTTCAAATAGGAGTTTTCAAAAGCAAGTAAATTTCCTCTCAAATCATCAAGTGTCATGGAATCTAAGTTGCTACTCTCAGAAATAATTAAAGCTTTTGTTTCCCACTCTTTTGTGAGACATCTCAACACTCTTCTCACTAGCACAGATTCTGAATGTGTGATTCCAAGAGCATCTAAGTCAACAGTGATGATATTGAACCGTTCAAACAGTTCATCAATGGACTCTCCTTCCTTCATTGTAAACATCTCATATTCCCTGTTTAACATGTCCGTCCGAGTTTTCTTTACAAGAGTAGTTCCTTCATGAGTGATTTGTAACTTGTCCCAGATTTCCTTTGCCGTTGTGCATCGTGATACTCGTCGGTACTCCTCAAAGCTGATAGCACAATTGAGCAGATTGGTTGCCTTGGCATTTAACTCCACCTTCTTCCTATCTTCCTCGGTCCAGCTTGCTTCTGGTTTAAGGGAGGTTACTCCTTGAGCATTTGTGGTAGTTGGAAATTTAGGACCTTCCAAGATGATCTTCCAAAGTCTGTAATCTACAGCTTGTACAAATATCTTCATCCTCTCCTTCCAATAGGTATAATTTTTCCCATTGAAAAGAGGAGGTCTGTTGCTTGATTGTCCTTCGGTCAGATTATAAGACACCACATTTGCGCCACTGTTTTCCGCCATTAGGATCTTTACTCCAAGCTGCAAAGCTTGATCTCTTTGAGACCAAGCTCTGATACCAATTGATGGTTTCAGTGGCTAAGAGAAGGGGGGGTTGAATCTTAGCCCCTTTTTGCTTGCTGATACTTGCTGGACTTAGAGGAAGCTTTTCTGTTTTTAGCTCGTCCCTAGGCACGAGACATTTTCATTTTGTCTCGTCATTTGACACGAGACATTTTTGATTTTTCATCTTGAACAGTAAAAACAGAATTGAAGTAGGAAGAGAGAGAAGATAACACCCAGATATATCCTGGTTCAGCTGCTAAGTGCAGTGCAGCCTACATCCAGTCTCCATCACAACAATGATGGAATTTCACTATAATCATACAGATTACAACTTGTAAAGTGCTAACCCAACTTACAAGGGGATTCCCACAGAATCATGAAACACAACACAGATGTACAAAGGAACTCTAAGACATCTATGGCTTTTTCTTTTAATTTTGCACTCTCTGCCTTTTTCCGCTCTATGGCTTTTTCTTACAAACCTCACTGTTTGCCTTTTTCCATGAGACTCAAGACATGACAAAATTAAACAGAAAAATACAAAACAGAAAACATTGAAGGAGAAGAGAACTGCTAGCTTAGGTAGCTCTGAGAACTCTGTGCCTTGCACTCTCAAATCTTACTCCTTGAATCAAACCATGACTGTTCACCTCTTTTATAGAGAAGTGAAGCCTTCACAGTTGAAACCCAAAACCTGAGCTCAGTTTCTTCCCTTCAACAAAAACCGGTTCGGCCACACAGAGAGAAGAGATAACTCATGCAAAAACCAACATGCAAATACCTCTAGTCCTTCCTTGGTCACCACTCTTCATCAATCCGAGCTCTCCATCGTTGGCTTCCTCTCCAAGATGGATTTCTGGCCCTTGATGCTTCATGATGATGATGACTTCATCTACTTCAATCTCTGCCTTCAACCATCACTTCGCCACTTGATGAGCGGATAATTTGTACGCTTTTTGGCATTGTTTTTAGTATGTTTTTAGTATCTTTTAGTTAGTTTTTATTACATTTTTATTAGTTTTTAGTTAAAATTTACTTTTCTGGACTTTACTATGAGTTTGTGTGTTTTTCTATGATTTCAGGTATTTTCTGGCTGAAATTGAGGGATCTGAGCAAAAATCTGATCCAGAGACTCAAAAGGACTGCAGATGCTGTTGGATTCTGACCTCCCTGCACTCGAAGTGAATTTTCTGGAGCTACAGAAGCCTAATTGGCGCGTTCTCAACGGCGTCGGAAAGTAGACATCCTGGGCTTTCCAGCAATATATGATAGTCCATACTTTACCCAAGATTTGATGGCCCAAACCGGCGTTCAAAGTCACCTCAAGAAATTCCAGCGTTAAACGCCGGAACTGGCACCTAAATGGGAGTTAAACGCCCAAACTGGCATAAAAGCTGGCGTTTAACTCCAAGAAGAGTCTCTACACGAAAATGCTTCATTGCTCAGCCCAAGCACACACCAAGTGGGCCCGGAAGTGGATTTTTATGTCATTAACTCATCTCTGTACACCCTAGGCTACTAGTTCTCTATATATAGGACTTTTTACCATTGTATTTTTCATCTTCGGACATCTTGAGATCTTAGATCATCTTTAGGTCTTTGAATCTTTTGATCACTGGGAGGCTGGCCTCACGGCCATGCCTAGACCTTGTTCTTATGTATTTTCAACGGTGGAGTTTCTACACACCATAGATTAAGGTGTGGAGCTCTGCTGTACCTCGAGTATTAATGCAATTACTATTGTTCTTCTATTCAATTCCGCTTGTTCTTTGTCCAAGATATCACTTGTTCTTCAACTTGATGAAGGTGATGAACCGTGACACTCATCATCATTCTCACTCATGAACAAAGTGACTGACAACCACTCTTGTTCTACAAGCAATCAAAGCTCTAGTGAATATCTCTTGGATTCCTGATAACACGATGCATGGTTGATCGCCTGACAACCGAGTGCTCGCCTGACAAACGAGCCAGCCATTCCGTGAGATCAGAGTCTTCGTGGTATAGGCGAGAACTGATGGCGGCATTCAAGAGAATCCAGAAGGTCTAACCTTGTCTGTGGTATTCTGAGTAGGATTCAATGATTGAATGACTGTGACGTGCTTCAAACTCCTAGCAGGCGGGGCGTTAGTGACAGACGCAAAAGGATCGATGGATTTTATTCCGGCCTGACCAAGAACCGACAGCTGATTAGCCATATGCTGTGACAGAGCATGGGAACATTTTCACTGAGAGGATGGGAGGTAGCCACTGACAACGGTGAAACCCTACATGAGCTTGCCATGGAAAGGAGTAAGAAGGATTGGATGAAGACAGTAGGAAAGCAGAGAGACGGAAGGGAAGGCATCTTCATTCACTTATCTGAAGCTCTCACCAATGATATACATAAGTATCTCTATCTTTATCTTTATGCTTTATTCGTTTATCACTATACTCATTTGAGTCTGCCTGACTGAGATTTACAAGGTGACCATAGCTTGCTTCATACCACCAATCTCCGTGGGATCGACCCTTACTCGCGTAAGGTTTATTACTTGGACAACCCAGTGCACTTGCTGGTTAGTTGTGCGAAGTTGTGTTTATGCCATGGTATTGAGCACCAAGTCTTTGGAGCCATTACTAGGGATTATTTGAGTTGTGAAAAGTAGTGATCACAATTTCGTGCGCCAAGTTTTTGGCGCCGTTGCCGGGGATTGTTCGTGTATGGACAACTGACGGTTCATCTTGTTGCTTAGATTAGGTATTTTTTTTTTCAGAGTTCTTAAAAATGAATTCTAGTGTTTCATGATGATCTGTTGAAATCTGGCTGGCTGAGAAGCCATGTCTAATCTGATTGGACCGAGGTTTCAACTAATCATCACAATAGCTTGTTGATCTCTATCAATCTTGCTATTGGAGCAATGATCTGCTAAGGCTTGGCTGGCCATTGGCCATGTCTAGTGTTTTGGACCGAAGCTTTCTTTGAAAGCTTGGCTGGCTGTGAAGCCATGTCTAGTTCCTGGACCAGAGTCTTAGACTAGCATTGCAATGATTCCTGGAAATTCAAATTGAGAATTCTGAAACCTTTATTTTCTATTTTCATATAATTTTCGAAAAAAGCACAAAAAAAATTTTTAAATCATAAAAACCAAAAAGATTTTATGTTTTCTGTTTGAGTCTAGTGTCTAATCTTAAGTTTGGTGTCTTGCATGCCTTGTTTATTTGATCTTGGTTCTATTTTCAAGTCAATAGTACAGGGAACTGAAGATTCAGAACATGCAGCAGAGAAATTACACAGAAAAAGCTGGGCGTAGAAAACGCCCAGTGAAGAAGGACAGACTGGCGTTTAAACGCCAGCCAGGGTACCTGGTTGGGCGTTTAACGCCCAAAAAGGTAGCATTTTGGGCGTTAAACGCCAGAATGGATACCATTCTGGGCCTTTAACACCAGGATGGCACTAGGGGGAAGATTTTGTTTTCAAAATCAAATCTTTTTCAAATCATATCTTTTCAATCAAAGGTTTTCAAAATCAATTTCTTTCTTTTTTTTCAAAGATACTTGCTAACAATTAATGATTTGATTGAACATCTCAAGTTTGTTGCCTTTTCTGTTGAGAGAGGTTTAATGTTTGAATCATATCTTTCCTTGTTAGGCAAGTCATTAATTTTTGAAATCAAATCTTTTTAAAAATTGTTTTTCAAATCATATCTTCTCAATCACATCTTTTTAAAAAAACCAATCATATCTTCTCAATCACATCTTTTTCAAAATAAGTTTTCAATCAAATCCTTTTAATTTCTAATTTCAAAATCTTTTTCAAAAATCACTTGATTTCTTTTCCACTTTGAATTTTCGAAAATTATCAATCAATTTTTCAAAATGTTTTTGACATCTTTTTAATTAATTTTCGAAAATTCTCTTCCCTTCTTCCCACATCCTTCTATTTATGGAGTACTACTCCTTCTTAATGCACAATTCGAACTCTATCTAATCAAGTTCGAATTCTTCTACCCCCTTCTTCTATTTTTCTTTTTCTCTGACACCTCAAGGAATCTCTATACTGTGACATAGAGGACTCCACATTATTTGTTCTCTTCTCTTTCATATGAGCAGGAGCAGAGACAAAGGCATTCTTGTTGAAGCTGACCCTGAACCTGAAAGGACCTTGAAGCGAAAGCTAAGAGAAGCTAAGGCACAACTCTCTGTAGAGGACCTAACCGAATTCTTTAAAGAAGAAGAACCCATGGCAGCCGAAAACAACAACAATGCCAACAATGCAAGGAAGGTGCTGGGTGACTTTACTGCACCTACCCAATTCTATGGGAGAAGCATCTCTATCCCTGCCATTGGAGCAAACAACTTTGAGCTTAAGCCTCAATTAGTTTCTCTAATGCAACAGAATTGCAAGTTCCATGGACTTCCAATGGAAGATCCTCATCAGTTTTTAGCTGAGTTCTTGCAAATCTGTGACACAGTCAAGACTAATGGGTTGACCTGAGGTCTACAGACTGATGCTATTCCCTTTTGCTGTAAGAGACAGAGCTAGAATATGGTTGGACTCACAACCTAAAGATAGCCTGGACTCTTGGGAAAAGCTAGTCAATGCCTTCTTGGCAAAGTTCTTTCCACCTCAAAAATTGAGTAAGCCTAGAGTGGAAGTCCAAACCTTCAGACAGAAGGATGGAGAATCCCTCTATGAAGCTTGGGAAAGATACAAACAATTAATCAGAAAATGTCCTTCTGACATGCTTTCTGAATGGAGCATCATAGGTATTTTCTATGATGGTCTCTCTGAACTATCCAAGATGTCTTTGGATAGCTCTGCTGGAGGATCTCTTCATCTGAAGAAGACGCCTACAGAGGCTCAGGAACTAATTGAGATGGTTGCAAATAACCAATTCATGTACACTTCTGAAAGGAATCCTGTGAACAATGGGACAAGTCAGAAGAAAGGAGTTCTTGAGATTGATACTCTGAATGCCATACTGGCTCAGAATAAGATATTGACTCAACAAGTCAATTTGATTTCTCAAAGTCTGTCTGGAATGCAAAATGCACCTGGCAGTACTAAGGATGCTTCATCTGAGGAAGAAGCTTATGATCCTGAGAACCCTTCAATAGAAGAGGTGAATTACCTAGGAGAACCCTATGGAAACACCTACAATTCTTCATGGAGAAATCACCCAAATTTCTCATGGAAGAATCAAGAGAGACCTCAACAAGGTTTCAACAACAACAATGGTGGAAGAAACAGGTTTAGCAATAGCAAACCTTTTCCATCTTCTCAGCAACAGACAGAGAATTCTAAGCAGAACCCCTCTGACTTAGCAACCATGGTCTCTGATCTAATCAAAACCACTCAAAGTTTCATGACTGAAACAAGGTCTTCCATTAGGAATTTGGAGGCACAAGTGGGACAGCTGAGCAAGAAAGTTACTTAACTCCCTCCTAGTACTCTCCCAAGTAATACAGAAGAAAATCCAAAAGGAGAGTGCAAAGCCATAACCATGGCCGAATCTAGAGAGGAAAGAGAGGAAGAGGACGCCACTGAGGAAGACCTCAATGGGCGTGCACCAACCTCCTCTGAGTTCCCCAATGAGGAACCATGGGAATCTGAGGCTCAAAATGAGACCATAGAGATTCCATTGGACTTACTTCTGCCTTTCATGAGCTCTGATGAGTATTCTTCCTCTGAAGAGGATGAGTATGTCACTGAAGAGCAAGTTGCTAAATACCTTGGAGCAATCATGAAGCTAAATGACAAGTTATTTGGAAATGAGACTTGGGAGGATGAACCTCCTTTGCTCACCAAAGAACTGGATGACTTGTCTAGGCAGAAATTACCTCAAAAGAGACAAGATCCTGGGAAGTTTTCAATACCTTGTACCATAGGCACCATGACCTTCAAGAAGGCTCTGTGTGACTTAGGGTCAAGTGTGAACCTCATGCCTCTCTCTGTAATGGAGAAGCTAGGGATCTTTGAGGTACAAGCTGCAAGAATCTCACTAGAGATGGCAGACAACTCAAGAAAACAAGCTCATGGACTTGTGGAGAATGTTTTGGTAAAAGTTGAAGACCATTACATCCCTACTGATTTCATAGTCCTAGAGACTGGGAGGTGCATGGATGAATCCATCATCCTTGGTAGACCCTTTCTAGCCACAGCAAAGGCTGTGATTGATGTTGATGGAGGTGAACTGATCATTCAAGTGAATGAAAAATCCTATGTGTTTAAAGCTCAAGGATATCCCTCTGTCATCATGGAGAAGAAGCATGAAGAGCTTCTCTCAAATCAGAGACAAACAGAGCCCCCACAGTCAAACTCTAAGTTTGGTGTTGAACCCCCACATTCAAACTCTAAGTTTGGTGTTGGGAGGTTCCAACATTGCTCTGAGTATCTGTGAGACTCCATGAGAGCCCTCTGTCAAGCTACTGACATTAAAGAAGCGCTTGTTGGGAGGCAACCCAATGATTATATTTTATCTATTTTCCTTTGTTATTTTATGTTTTTTGTAGGTTGATGATCATAAGAAGTCACAAAATCAATTGAAAAAGCAAAAACAGAATGAAAAACAGGAAGAAAAACAGCACACCCTGGAGGAAGAACTCACTGGCGTTTAAACGCCAGTGAAGCTAGCAGTTGGGCGTTTAACGCCCAGTCTGGCACCATTCTGGGCGTTTAACGCCAGAAAGGGGCACCAGACTGGCGTTAAACGCCAAAAAAGGGCAAGAACCTGGCGTTAAACGCCAGGAATGGGCACCAGCCGGCGTTTAACGCCAGAAATGGCTCAAAACGTGATTTGAGCAACATGGTGCAGGGATGACTTTTCCTTGACACCACAGGATCTGTGGACCCCACAGGATCCCCACCTACCCCACCACCACTCTCTATCCTCCCCCATTCACAATCACCTCATTACCTCTTCCCCAAAACCCTTCACCTATCAAATCCCATCCTTCTCTTCACCACTCACATCCATCCTTCATAAAACCCCACCAACCTCACCCTTCAAATTCAAACCACTTTCCCTCCCAAACCCACATAATGGCCGAACCCCATCTCCCTCTCCTATAAATACCCTTCTTCACTCTTCATTTCACACAACCTAAACCTCACTTCCCCCTCCTTGGCCGAATACATAAGCCACCCCCCCTTCTTCATCCTTTCTTCTTCTACTACTTTCTTCTTTCTTCTTTTGCTCGAGGACGAGCAAACCTTTTAAGTTTGGTGTGGTAAAAGCGTTGCTTTTTCGTTTTTCATAACCATTTATGGCATCCAAGGCCGGAGAAACCTCTAGAAAGAGGAAAGGGAAGGCAAAAGCTTCCACCTCTGAGTCATGGGAGATGGATAGATTCATCTCAAGGGTGCATCAAGACCACTTCTATGAAGTTGTGGCCTTGAAGAAGGTGATCCCCGAGGTCCCCTTTTCACTCAAAAAGGGTGAATATCCGGAGATCCGCCATGAGATCCGAAGAAGAGGTTGGGAAGTGCTTACCAACCCCATTCAACAAGTCGGAATCTTGATGGTTCAAGAGTTCTATGCCAATGCATGGATCACCAAGAACCATGATCAAAGTGTGAACCCGGATTCGAAGAATTATCTTACTATGGTTCGGGGGAAATACTTGGATTTTAGTCCGGAAAATGTAAGGTTAGCATTCAACTTGCCCATGATGTAAGGAGATGAACATCCTTACACTAGAAGGGTCAACTTTGATCAAAGGTTGGACCAAGTCCTCACAGTCATATGTGAAGAGGGCGCACAATGGAAGAGAGATTCAAGAGGCAAGCCGGTTCAATTGAGAAGGCATGACCTCAAGCCCATGGCTAGAGGATGGTTGGAGTTTATCCAACGCTCAATCATTCCCACTAGCAACTGGTCCGAAGTTACTCTAGACCGGGCCATCATGATTCATAGCATCATGATTGGAGAAGAAGTGGAAGTTCATGAGGTTATAGCCCAAGAACTCTATAAAGTGGCGGACAAGTCTTCCACCTTGGCAAGGCTAGCCTTTCCTCATCTCATTTGTCACCTCTGTTATTCAGTTGGAGTTGACATAGAAGGAGACACCCCCATTGATGAGGACAAGCCCATCACCAAGAAAAGGATGGAGCAAACAAGAGACCCCTCTCATCATGAGATCCCTGAGATACCTCAAGGGATGCACTTTCCTCCACAAGACTATTGGGAGCAAGTAAATACCTCCCTAGGAGAATTGAGTTCCAACATGGGACAACTAAGGGTGGAGCACCAAGAACACTCCATTCTCCTCCATGAAATTAGAGAAGATCAAAGAATCATGAGAGAGGAGCAACAAAGACAAGGAAGAGACATTGAGGAGCTCAAGCACTCCATAAGACCTTCAAGAGGAAGAACAAGCCGCCATCACTAAGGTGGACCCGTTCTTTAATCTCCTTGTTCTTTATTTTCTTGTTTTTCGAAAATTGTGCTTTATGTTTATCTATGTTTGTGTCTTATGATCATTAGTGTCTTAGTGTCTATGCCTTAAAGTTATGAATGTCCTATGAATCCATCACCTTTCTTAAGAATTGTTCTTAATTGAAAAAGAAAAGAATTGCATGAATTTGGAATTTTATAACAGTTTAATTATCTTGATGTGGTGGCAACACTTTTGTTCTATGAATGTATGCTTGAACAGTGCATATGTCTTTTGAATTTGTGGTTCATGAATGTTGGCTCTTGAAAGAATGATGAAAAAGGAGACATGTTACTGAGGATCTGAAAAATCATAAAAATGATTCTTGAAGCAAGAAAAAGCAGTGAATACAAAAAAAAAAGAGGAAGCAAGCAAAAAAAAACGAAAAAAAAAGAGAAAAAGAAAAAAAAAAGAAAGAAATTAAGTTGTGATCCAAGGCAATAAGAGTGTGCTTAAGAACCCTGGACACCTCTAATTGGGGACTTTAGCAAAGCTGAGTCACAATCTGAAAAGGTTCACCCAATTATGTGTCTGTGGCATGTATGTATCCGGTGGTAATACTAGAAGACAGAGTGCTTTGGGCCACGGCCAAGACTCAATAAGTAGCTGTGTTCAAGAATCATCATACTTAACTAGGAGAATCAATAACACTATCTGGATTCTGAGTTCCTAAAGAAGCCAATCATTCTGAATTCCAAAGGATAAAGTGAGATGCCAAAACTATTCAGAGGCAAAAAGCTAAAAGCCCCGCTCATCTAATTAATACTGATCTTCATAGATGTTTTTGGAGTTCATTGCATATTCTCTTCTTTTTATCTTATTTGATCTTCAGTTGCTTGAGGACAAGCAACAATTTAAGTTTGGTGTTGTGATGAGCGGATAATTTGTACGCTTTTTGGCATTGTTTTTAGTATGCTTTTAGTATCTTTTAGTTAGTTTTTATTACATTTTTATTAGTTGTTTTTAGTTAAAATTCACTTTTCTAGACTTTACTATGAGTTTGTGTGTTTTTCTGTGATTTCAGGTATTTTCTGGCTGAAATTGAGGGATCTGAGCAAAAATCTGATCCAGAGACTCAAAAGGACTGCAAATGCTGTTGGATTCTGACCTCCCTGCACTCGAAGTGGATTTTCTGGAGCTACAGAAGCCCAATTGGCGCGCTCTCAACGGCGTTGGAAAGTAGACATCCTGGGCTTTCCAGCAATATATGATAGTCCATACTTTGCCCAAGATTTGATGGCCCAAACCGGCGTTCAAAGTCACCTCAAGAAATTCCAGCGTTAAACGCCGGAACTGGCACCTAAATGGGAGTTAAACGCCCAAACTGGCATAAAAGCTGGCGTTTAACTCCAAGAAGAGTCTCTACACGAAAATGCTTCATTGCTCAGCCCAAGCACACACCAAGTGGGCCCGGAAGTGGATTTTTATGTCATTAACTCATCTCTGTACACCCTAGGCTACTAGTTCTCTATATATAGGACCTTTTACCATTGTATTTTTCATCTTCGAACATCTTGAGATCTTAGATCATCTTTAGGTCTTTGAATCTTTTGATCACTGGGAGGCTGGCCTCACGGCCATGCCTAGACCTTGTTCTTATGTATTTTCAACGGTGGAGTTTCTACACACCATAGATTAAGGTGTGGAGCTCTGCTGTACCTCGAGTATTAATGCAATTACTATTGTTCTTCTATTCAATTCCGCTTGTTCTTTGTCCAAGATATCACTTGTTCTTCAACTTGATGAAGGTGATGAACCGTGACACTCATCATCGTTCTCACTCATGAACAAAGTGACTGACAACCACTTGTTCTACAAGCAATCAAAGCTCTAGTGAATATCTCTTGGATTCCTGATAACACGATGCATGGTTGATCGCCTGACAACCGAGTGCTCGCCTGACAAACGAGCCAGCCATTCCGTGAGATCAGAGTCTTCGTGGTATAGGCGAGAACTGATGGCGGCATTCAAGAGAATCCGGAAGGTCTAACCTTGTCTGTGGTATTCTGAGTAGGATTCAATGATTGAATGACTGTGACGTGCTTCAAACTCCTAGCAGGCGGGGCGTTAGTGACAGACGCAAAAGGATCGATGGATTTTATTCCGGCCTGACCGAGAACCGACAGCTGATTAGCCATATGCTGTGACAGAGCATGGGAACATTTTCACTGAGAGGATGGGAGGTAGCCACTGACAACGGTGAAACCCTACATGAGCTTGCCATGGAAAGGAGTAAGAAGGATTGGATGAAGACAGTAGGAAAGCAGAGAGACGGAAGGGAAGGCATCTTCATTCACTTATCTGAAGCTCTCACCAATGATATACATAAGTATCTCTATCTTTATCTTTATGCTTTATTCGTTTATCACTATACCCATTTGAGTCTGCCTGACTGAGATTTACAAGGTGACCATAGCTTGCTTCATACCACCAATCTCCGTGGGATCGACCCTTACTCGCGTAAGGTTTATTACTTGGACGACCCAGTGCACTTGCTGGTTAGTTGTGCGAAGTTGTGTTTATGCCATGGTATTGAGCACCAAGTCTTTGGAGCCATTACTAGGGATTATTTGAGTTGTGAAAAGTAGTGATCACAATTTCGTGCACCACCACTCTAGCTACTCCCTGTGGTGGTTGATCAGAAACGAAGACAAGTCATGCCTCCAAGATCTTTCTGCTGGTCGAATCTTCTTCTTTCTTTTTGGGTATGGAGGATCCGAGATTAACTCACCAAATCTAACCATATTTGGTGATTATCTCAGCCACTACATACTTTTTGTTTTCTTGCCATCATTGTGATGGACTTGTAGCTTGTCCTTCCTTCCTTTCGGTAGCCTACATTTGCTTCCATGGAGGCCATTGTTTCCTGTGTATTAACCGAAGAGAAGGAGGAAAGAGATGAGAGAGAAGATAGAGGATGAAGAAAAGCAATAAAGTGAGTTTGAGCGAATTAATCAAAATGAGTTGCTTTTACTTCCCTTTGCATTGAGTAGCGTATACTCATAATGATTCCCATCAAATCAAAGTCAATTTCTCTCTCATAGTTCCAAAGCTAGCATATTAAATTTGAAATCCATTCTTAGCAAGCAATGGAATCCGTTGGAAGCTTCATGGACTTGATGAATGCATGGAAGCATTAATAATTTTGGGCTTGGTTGCAATAAGGATTGTTCTTGGCCCAAATAAAAGCATTTGCTTTCCTGATGCATATTGGATTCGGATCATGCATGGAAACAACTTTGGGCTTATATCAATAATGAGTAAAGCTGGCCCAGATAAACTCAACAAATAATTCAGCCTCATAGTGTGGGAAATATTCAACAAGGCTGAGATAAAATTATTCCAATGGGCTTGCAACATGTTATTTAATTTTCGGCCCAAATAAAACCTGCATTACAAAATTAAATTAATCAATATTAGATCAAAAATTAATTTTGCAATTAATCAAATTAATAATGTTTAGTCATCACAAATATTAATTTAGAGTTTTCCAAACTCATCAGCTTCTTAAATTGATAAAATTCAAATTGTGATCTGATCCACCACCGAACACCTAATCACTACATTACGACAGTGCAGTATGGGAAATAAGAGGAAAGAGACGGATTGGAGAAAACAGAATGCAGAAGATCGTCGTAGAGGGGTGGTATTTCTTGGAGAAGAAGATATCAAAGAAGGGGTTTAGACTTGCGCCAATAGCCTGACAGGCAAACTCTTTGCTAATAGACAATTCACAACTGGCACCATGGAGAATGCGTTAACAGCAATATGAGGTAAGGCGAAAGGATTTAGAGTTACTGAAATAAAAACTAATGTCTTTCAATTCTTTTTTGATATGGAAGAAGAACTACTGAAAATTGAAAAAAGCTCTCCTTGGTTATTCAAGAATTTTGTTCTACACATTAGAAGATGGAATGTCCAGGAGGAGGTTACTGACAATGTAATATCTGAATTCCCAATTTGGATGCAATTGTGGGGGATCCTAAAAAAGTTCAAAACAATGAAAGCAAGGAGGAAAATATGAGGAAGCCTGGGAAAGGTGTATGATTTGGATTTTTTTGAGGTTAGGGGAAAAGAAAACAGAATCCTCAAGATTAGGGTTGATATTTGTGATGAGAAAGAAGTAAAAGACAGTCTGCTGATTGTTGGTCCAGATAAGAATACCATCGAAATAGGTCTCAGGTATGAAAGGCTAGGCACCTTGTGCACTTATTGTGCAAATTTAGGTCATAAGTTCAAAAACTATTCACAATGGTTAGAAGATTCTGTTGCTGGTCATATTCAGGAAAATAAAATTGGAGACTGGGTGAAGTCTGATCAAGTGGGGAGAAGAATTGCAGATAATGAAAGGAGATTTTATAATAAATCAAACCCAGCAAGCTCAATGCCGCCTCACCCAAAGAAGAAACCATCCCCAGCTTGACTAATGGAAGGCTTCTCAAAACTTAGCATGTCAAAATAGGAGACACAAACTAAGGACCCAACAAGTAGCAATGCAGAGGCTAGTGCGGAGGACTCAAATGAACGTATTGATGATTCTTGTATGCCTACAAATGACACTACGTCCCCGATGATTAAGGACGAAGTTCCTATAGCTTAGATTGATGCTAATGGAAATACAAGTAATGCTACTGTGGCTGCTAAAAAAAGGAAGATCCCTAGGCTGAAGCAAATGATAAGTGAAGGAGGTAACTACATCAAACAAGCTAGAGAGAAAAGGAGGAGTGTGGATAAAGAAAATAATGATCAGCAAAAAAAAGTTTTGTCTTAATATTAATCAGATTTTGAATGATCAGGTGGAGGGTGCCAGTCTTCAATTGACATTCAAGGAGATATGAAGCTATTATATTGGAACTGTCAGGATTGGGAAGACTCCTGATAGCCCATCATTTGAAAAGAATGTCAAGATCCCACTTCTCTGAGCTTGGTTTCTTCTGCGAAACTAATAACCAGGCTTGCAATGTGGAATAAACATTAAGGGTATCTGGCTTTAGTAATTGGTTTCTCGTAGACCCTGATGGTGCAGCGAGAGGAATGGCGTTGGCTTGGAGGAAAGGAGTGACAGTGCAGGTTGTGCCATTGTGCAATCTAACCAATTTTTTATTGCAGCAAGAATTACTTATCAGGGTCTTAATGAGAGTTGGGGTTTGATAGGGATGCACTTAAACACCAATGAGTAGATACGTTCATTGCAATTCTCCCAATTACAAATGGTTATTCAACAATTTGGAGAAAAGGTTGTAGTATTCGAAGACTTTAATGCCATCACTTCATAAGTTGAGAAATTGGGAGGTATTGTTAAATTAGTATCTTCTATCACTGTATTTCGCAACTCTTGTTGACTTAGGGATGATAATTATACATTATTACTTAAATGTTAATTATAGTATAATTATAATAAAGATATTTTTATAAAATAAACTTAGAAGAGAAAATAGTGCATTTATTTTAGCGGAAAAATGGATTCATGAGAAATCGATACTTCACTTCCATTAATTAAAAAAAATCCAATTTTAATATATTAAATAGATAGATTATGAACACAATAACTAAAATAACTTAGGATCATAAATCATGTGTCATAAACTTATTATGGGTTTTTCATTCATGATTATATATTAATAATGTTGGATCATGTCTTGGAAAAAAATAAATAAAAGAAAATAGAACGAGAATGTGGATCATAGATTCATATTTAATTTGATTGACTTGGTTATAGTAATAACACAACGAAACACCACTATGTCTCCACCCTCCACCACAAGTCCTTTGTACAACAACCTTCTTGACCTCATTTTATTTTGTCGTTCAACTGTGTTCTGTGGGTCACCACCTCATTTGGACAGGTACACCTCATTTGGACGTCTACTTTTCCAACGTGAAAGTGGGCTTCCATGGAAATTGAAGAAAGTCTCGTATAGTGGAGTGAAGAGCTTGGAGTAAAGTTTAGATTTAACTTTAATTTTATCTATGAGTTAAAATTTATATATATTTTTTATTTTATTTTATTTTATTTAAGGGTTAAGAACTTAATTTTATTCTTATCGATTTTTTTCAAGTTACTAAAAAATGTAATATTATTATATAATTTGATAATAATATAAAATATAATTAATTTTATATAAAAAATATATTAAATTATTAATTAATAATATTTTTTTAATAATTAAAATTTTTTTGTATTTAATAAAAAATTTTTTGATTTAATATTTTTTTTAAAATATATTTTTATATAAGTCACAGACAAATATAAGGAGGGTGAGTGGAGACTTTGGTCCTTTTTTTTCAAATTGTTTTAAAAAAAATTAATAGTAATAAGTTATTAAGTATGATTTAATTTTTTAAAAAAATTATTTAATATTTAGTCTAGTATAAATAAAAATAAAGTTCAACTTAAATATTAATAATTTCTAATATCTAAAAAGTAAGTAACAATATTTAAAAAAAATCTGAAAAAGATATTATTACTAATATTTTTTAATTAAATAAAATTTTTTAAATCCCATAAAGTGGATTCCTCTTCTTCGTGTGACCATCCTTTTTTATTCATTTAGTATTAATTCTCTTTGTTTTAACTGCTACAATTGAGAGATTTTGTTCAGATATGAATATTATAAGAATAACTAAAAAACAAAATAAAAGATAAATTTCTTACTAATTGTCTTTTAATTATATTGAAAAAAATTGTTAAAAAATTTGATACAAATTCTATTATCGATAAATTTTATGGTACAAAGAATCGACCATTTCATTAATAAAAAGTACATACATATTTTTTGTACTTTAAAATATATTTTTTATCGATATATTTTTGTAATATATCTTACATTATATAATTTTTTACATAATTTTTTAATATTATATATATTATTAACTCTCTTGTGATAATATATTTTAGATTTATTTGTAATATAAATATATAATATATATATATATATATATATATATATATATATATATATATATAGAGCGTAAATTGATCGAATAAGATTAAAGTCAATTCGCACCTTATTTGATTAGCGCAAAAATCATACCCGCACTTTATTCTATTCAAATTGCAAATTAAATTAATAATTTTATTTAATTAAATTAAATTGAATTTAATATTTATAGATAACATGCATATTGCCATCTCTAATAGAGTGGGTCTCCTCAAGTCTTCATATGGACTTGGAGACTTCGTGGAATTGTTGTATTTACCTAAAACATATTATAATCAATTAATCATTGGTATTCCTTTGAATCTTTGATACGTGTATGCTGTGTGTCTAAGTTTGTTAAAAGATTAAAAAAACTTCTCTGGAGAAATAAAATCACATGGTAAATATCAAACCTTATCTTTAAAAAAATATATATATTTAGACAATCTTCGAACACGGTAAACGTCAACTTCAATTTTAAATTAAAAAATAAATAAATAAATTCAGATATGCTTTTTTTTTTGTTGACTGAAATAAAAATATGTTATGAATATATTAGTACTAGAGTAAGGAAGAGAGAGAAAAAACTAAAGAAAAACTTCGGTCAATAATTGAGGGTGTGAAACTTAAACAGTAAACAATAACGTATATTTATTTAAATTAATTTGGATTGTTTTAGTGATTAATTTATTATTTTATTTAAATAAATATTAGGAATTTAAATTTTATTTATATATAATAATTTAATAATTAATAACAAATTTTTAATAAAGTTTAAATTTATGATGAATTAATTATTGATCTATGAATATCAAAGATAGCATTAAAAAATAAAACTACAAATTGACTTATTCAGCCCATATATATGTCTATGATTATATTTAAGTGAAAGAAAAAATATATAAAACTAATTCTAAATCAGTCAAGAATAAAACAATTTAATTAATTATAAATATAATAATTAGTTTTATTTATTTATGATTTAAAATATTGGTTATTAAATGTTTTACCACATTTAAATTAGGAAGAGATACGTTCAGTATCATTGCAACGTGAATCACGGAAATTGATTCAATTAGCTTCCGTCTCTTCACCCTCATTTCCTCTCCAAATGCCTAAAACATGATAAATCAGAAAATAGATTCAGAACTATCCAATGTACAAAAAAAAAAACATCATAGTGCCTAGCATAAGCACTATCCACGTAAATGTTTTGGATTCACCTAAAGACATTTTGTTGGTTTTTGGCTGAAATCATCTTGGTTCCCTAGCATTATTGTAAGTGAAAACTCAAGTGCAGTCAACTTTATATAAAGTTGATAGTTGAAAGCCGTTAGATGAAAATTTAGTCAAATCAGTCAAATCATTTAACGGCTCTTAATTATCAACTTTACGTAAAGTTGCCTGCATCTGAGTTTTCACCTTATGTTTATGTTACTATATTTATGGGTAAAAGGCTCTAAAAAACAGATAGTTTGAATTAGTTGGACATTATGACTCATCCAAAATGATAAGGAAGTATTGAATTTAAAGATCTTAAAATTTAAAATTTGGCGTTATTAGGCAAACAATTTTGACGATTTGTACGCAACCTACTCTATTTTGCCAGCAGCTTTCGCACCTCTACGTTGAGGCCATCGTCAGCTTCTGTCACCAGTCGCGCCGTCGAGTTCGAGGAAGACGTAGATTTGAGGCTGCAAATACAAGAGCTCACCCGCAGCCTTCACTAATAGACTTACAAGCTTAATGATTATTGGGAGAGGTATCAGAAGATCCTTACACGCGTGATAGATATGGATGACCTTAGGCTGTAGTAGAGGGAGCAGCTAGAACGGCTTCAGCGGATGGAGGCTCAGATGGAGATGTACCAGACTAAGATGCGCGCCGCTGGCATTATCTCTACTGGTGGCAGCGGTCCTGCGTGATGGTGGCACACAAACATCACCACCTTCTGCGCCGCCTCATCAGGGCCACAAAAACGACAACGACGAGGACTACCTAGATCTTTAGTTATTAGTATTTTGTTTAATTTTATTTTTCATTGTATTTATTTGATTTACTTGACTTTTAATTTATTTAAATATTTTATTATTTATTTTAAATAATATGTTTCTATTATTTATAAATTGACCATTAATTGCGTGAAAAAAATTAAGTAAAAAAAGTAAAATTGATAATTTATTTCACAATTATTTTTTAAAAAAATTGACATTACCGTCAAATTTACTGAGAGAATAATTTGATGGTAATAGTGGAGGAAACAACATATTGTAGCGCCAACATTACCGTAATCTACAGATGATCAAATAATTTTTCGAGCAGGTAATCCGTCACAGAATTCGACAATAATTATCGTCGGACGAAAAAATTTCAACTGTAAATATTTACCGGCGAGGTTTATACCGACGGTAATTTAATTACTGTCGGATTTTGTTCACTTTTATGACAGAAAATCTGATGGTACTAAGTATTTTTTTTTTTTGTAGTGTCTGATGTCATGAAACAATAGAAACACTTATTCATTGTTTGCTTCATTACGCTACAATTAAAGAAGTATGGTCTCAGAGTTATCTTTGTGACGATCTTTTCTCTAAGAATTTTAATTATTTCTGTACATGGTGGACTGCAGCAATGGAGATGCTTAATCTGTTAAAGAATGCTAACCGAAATTTTTAATTGCTTGTCATTATTTGTTGCCACTATTGAAAAACTCACAACCAGTTAATCTTTGAAGGTTCTACTTCGTTGTCGTCTGCTATTCTTGCAAGTTCTGCCAAGTTACTGTGTAACATTCATAGAACCCCATCTTAACTCACATTCTCCATGAGAAAAACTCTTAGATCCAGTTTGGGTAACCAACTTAATTAAACTCCTTTTGATAAAATAACTTAAACAATAAATGACTCTGTTAAAAGTAACTTATAAATAAGTTATTTTGTGTTTGAATTTTTAACTCTGCTTATTTTATAGAAATGTGATGAAAAGTAGAAGTATTATGAGAGAATTCATTTTTTTAACTTTTCTATAAACTCCTAAATAGTTTCCTAGAAAGTTGCAATTTGGTTTTGAAAATTACACCAGACATTAATACTACTACTTTTCATAAGTCAAAAATTAAAAAAAAGTTACTTCTAAAGTTTCCCAAACAGGCTCTTAGTTTCATTCAATTCGACTTATTATTCTTTCTCCTTCTAAATTCTTCTTAATTTTTGACCATGCTCAATTAGATAAATATCTTTAATGTATTATTTTAAAAAAATCTCATTTTTTATTATATTATCTTACTTTTAAACATTCTTATATTTTATTTTTTAATAATTAATAAAATATAATTTACTATCTTTGAAAAAAAAAACTGTCTAACTGGTAGCATGAGTGATTTACAACCATTTTCATTAATAAAAAAATTTTAAGAAATAAATGAAAAATATTGTTTGTTTTGTTTGGGTCAGATATAAAAAAAATCACATTAAATACCTAAACCTTTTTTTCAGGTGAGGTGAAAATATGAAAATCCCACCCGATTTTACGGTTCTGGGATTTTTGTTTTTATATTTGTTATTATTAATCTATATTATCTTTTAGTAATTAAATTTTTATATATGATTAGTAGAAAGCCTTTTAATAAATATAGTTTATTTTAATTTGATTAATTTAAAATTAGTAAATTTTATTAATACTTAATTAGTTAATATTATTTAATATTTAAAAATTATAATTAAAAACTAAAATCTATTTAATTTGAACTAATAAAATACTAAAACAAATATAAGTTCACAATATTAATTGAAAATTAGAATTTTTTGTTTTAAATTGGATCGCTTTATGTGGTTTCGAAAGAAAAATGAAATGTTGAGTTTTTAATATTTTACTTAAATGAATGTTTGTGAATGTAAATGGATTTTTATTTTGTTATCACATTTATAAATTTTAATTAATTTTATTTTTCATACTCAATTTTAAATTCATTTTATTTTTAAAACTAAATAAAGTGATCCAATTCAAACTACAAAATTTTAGATTTTTATTTTTATTTTTATTTTTATTTTTATTTTTATTTTGATCTCATATTTTTCAATATATTTATATTGAGTGTAGTATTTTTTTAGTTTAAACTAAAGTGTTTAATTTTAAATTATAATGTTGTATATCATAAATAATATTAACTAATTGAATATTAACAAAATTTACTAACTTTAACATTAGAATAAACGGTCATTTCTGTTTATAAAAGTTCGGATCATTGATAAATTTACTCATCATAAATATAATAATATGAGAAAGTATGAGAAGCCAATAAAATATTTGTATAATATGTATAATGAAGGTTTATGGAATATTAGAGATATAATTATTAGTGTTATTTTTTTTATTAGTTGAAACTTTTGGGATGAGTGGTATCATGATATGATATTAGAGTGCTAGATCTGAAAGGTCAAGAGTTCAATCTTTAGTGAACCCCAAAATCAATTTAATTTTTTGAGAAGATGTTTATTATCCCTAATACTCGAATGGTTATTCTAGATAATATGAAAGATGTTCATTTTATAATTCAATAACCTATTATACACATTGTATAAATAGTCCATTGTCTTCCTAATAGAATCCTAATATGATCTATGTATTTACAATGGATAAGTAAATTGTCATTTTTTATCATAAAAATTCAAAATTCTAATAAATATACTCACAAAATGTTCAAGGTTCTTAGTTTGGTGGAGTGTCTAGTCTCAGCTATTTCAATGACTTGAGAAGACATGAAAAAATAATATTTAATATTTTTAAGTTAATATAATAATTATTTATATCATGATCCAAAATAAAATTAGACCCAAAAAAAATTAAAGGTTCACATAAAAGATTATGCTTCCTCTATACCTATCCAATTTTTATAAGTTCGGACGCAACGACAATAGAGTAGTTTTATTTATCTAAAAAAGTAACAAACTCTTAAAGATATTTTTTATTTATCTAAAAAAAAAAATTCAACAACTTTCTTAAAAAAAGGAATGGTTATCCACATTCAAGGTGGGACTACTCCAAAAGGTTATTATCTCTTCTACTATAAATACACCGACACATTCAAGTATATTCAAGTCTCAATCTACTAAAAATTTACTTAAAATTTTTGTTAACTTAAGTATCAGAATTTTTTACAGATATTATCCCTCACCTCCTCAAGAGGAACTTGGATAGCAATACCTCAGCGGAGTCTAAACCTTATGTCTAGGTCCAAAATATAATCTAGTTTCAGGTAACTCTCAAAACAATATTTAAACTAGAGTAAAGTATCATTTTTGTCTTCAACGTTTGGGGTAAATCCTATTTGTGTTCCTAACGTTTAAATCGTTCTATTTGTATCCCTAACATTTGAAAAGTAATTCAATGTTATCCTGCTGTCAATTACACATCACGAACGCTTTAGTTTGAGTTTTAAAAATCTCTTCTTGAAGTTAGAATACAAATGTCTGGGATAGAATCGATAATTCACTCCGAAAAATAGCTCATCAAAAGTTGAAACTAATTCCTACTACATTTATATAATTCACTTTTCTAGGAATATAATTGAATCTAAACAAAAATAGTGAGTATAATATTAAAATCGAACATATCAAAGTGAGACTTAATTGAGAATGAATACATCCAAGTGAGAATAATTAAAAAATATAATCTGATTTGTTAGTATAATTGATAGTAGGATAACATTGAATCAGTTTTATAAACGTTAGAGATACAAATAGGACGATTTAAACGTTAGGGACACAAATAGGACTTACCCCAAACATTGGGACAAAAACGATACTTTACTCTTTAAACTAAATATTGTTTGAGAAAATTAGTAAAATATATAAAATTAAATAAACGTCAAAAAATAATAATATCTATTTATACACTTATTTTATTAGTCCCAATTTTCATAATTTTTGAGAATTAAACATAGATATTTTAAATTGAACTAATATATATTGTTGTGTATTTTTTTTAATCCTTATTTTTTACATGATTTTTTATTTATTTTTCTTTAGAAGCTATCTTTTTCAGTCAAATGTAAAATATATATTAGCGTAAGATATTATTAAATGAAAAGATTAAAAAAATTTCTCGTGAAAAATAAAATCACCTGTAAATATATATCAAACCTTATCTTAAACTTAAAAAGAGAAAAATGTATTTAATTATTTATTGATTGGTAGGCCTTTCGTACAAATTGAAGGTAAAGTATTTATTGATTGGTAAGGCTTTCGTATTGAAAACAAGTTAAATGTTCCACGTCCAAAAACAAAATAAGTTATGTTCGTGGGGTCTCCATTATTATTTTAGACTTGTGTTTACTGTTTTCAGCCACGTAATTGGTTAGCCTTTCGTAGAAATTGCAAATAAGTTATGTTAGTGGGATCTCCACCATTTTCAAGTTTCAACATGATGATTTAATTCTCAATTCATTTCTTCGTCCATTTTTGTTTGAAAGTGGTTTATATTACCACGAAGATTCTTCCTAATTATTTTGATGTAAAGATGCTTTATTTTAATTATTAAATAGTAAATTATAAAAATTAATTTTAATATATTATGAAAATTTTATTTTTATTTAAAATATGATTAAATAATTGATAATAATAAAATATATAATTTTCTATTTATAAAAATTAAGAGAATAATAATATTTCTTAAATAAATGACAATAGTAATAATAACATATCAATAATAATAAAAAAATACACACAAAAAATAAAAATAAAAGACAAAATAAAACGCATAAAAAATTTTAACGTAAAAAATCTTTTAAAAAATTACGAGTTACCAACATTAGAAAATAGTTTTACTATAATTAAAATTAAGTACAAGACCATCACAAATTTATTGTATAAAACATACATACAATAAGTCAAATAACTCAAATATCAAAATTTACAAAACAAAAACTAAGAATATAAAAATACCACAAAAGTAGAATTATTGGCCAACATTTTGAACTATAGACCTTATATTAAAGATCCAAACTCTTAAAACAAAGAATTAAGTGTCTGGAATATACTGTTTAAATTTGAGTTCAATCCAACTATTAACAAATCTGTAACAACTAATTTGTAGAGACAATTTTGTATATATACAAAAATATTTTTTTCTCTTTTCTTTTCTATAGTATTTTAGTGTTTTCTCAAATAAATTTTTTCTCTTATAATTTTAACTTAATCTTAACCACTTCACTCTTAGTTAAGAGTAACTATAGGTTTAAATATTAACATTTGAATTTTTTTATATGATTAAATAATTGATAAAAATAATATATAATTTTGTATTTATAAAAATTAAAAGAATAATAATATTCACTTTTAAATAAATGACAGTAGTAATAATATATCAATAATAATGAAAAAATACACACAAAAATAAAAAACAAAGACAAAAATCACACAAAATTTTAATGTAAATTTTTTTAAAAAAAATCACTAGTCACTGATATTAAAAAATAGTTTTACTATGATCAAAATTGAGTACAAGATAATCACAAATTTACTGTATAACACATATATACAATAAACCAAACAACTCAAGTATCAAAATTTATAAAACAAAAACCAAAAATATAAAAATACCACAAAAACAAAATTATTGGCCAACATTTTCAACTATAGACCTTATGTTGAATATCCAAACTCTGAAAATAAAGAATCAAGTGGAACATACCCTCTAAATTTGAATTCGATCCAACAGTCAACAAATTTACAACAATTAATTTATAGAAATAGTTTTTTTTTTGGGTTTACCCAAACGGTATTCCCCAACCCGACAGGTTAAAGACTAATCTGTCGTGGATCTGAGCTCCATTTAAAAGTCTGTCGCTGGCCAATAAATTGCTGCATGTACAAGGGTTCGAACTCCCGACATTTGCTTAAGCGAACGAGTAAGCTGACCATTCGACCAACCTAAGTTGGTTTAGAAATAGCTTTATGTATGTACAAAATACTTTTTCTATTTTTTTTTTATAGTATTTTGGTGTTCTCTCAAATGAGATTTCTCTTTTACAATTTTAATTTAATCTGAGCAACTTTATTCTTAGCAAAGAGTAACTATAAATTTAGATATTAATATTTAAATTTTTTGATATAAAAAAAGAATTCAAAAACTCTAGTACAAATAAATCACTTTTAAAAATTTTTATAAAAGCTATTTTTAACATTTTTATTAGAATAAGTAACTTATTTGAATATCAAATAAACTAAAACAAGTATGCGGTTAAAAAATCAATATTTTATATAAATTAGAAGAGTAAACTAAAAATAAATGGTAAATGGTTTTTTTGGTAAATGGTTTGATCTAATGAAAACTATTATTAACCAGTGAACTTGTTTAAAATTGTAATATAAAAAAATTTAAAAATTAAATTTTGACTTTATCTGTACCTGAATGAATTACATGGTGAGAGACAATGAGCTTTCAAAGAAATATCCCAAATTCAAATAAAACGCTAAAAACTAATCACTAATCTGGTAAGTATGAACTCAATTGTTTATTTATACATCTCAACTATGTGTTAACTACAATTTTTTTTTAGGTAGTTTCTAATAAAAAAAAAACGAAAAATTAATCTATTATAAACCAAAATATTGATCAATAAATTATTAAATTAAGAACATTAAAAAAAATCAAAACTTATTTTATCTAATATTTATTAATTATTAATAAATATTGAATAAAATAAATTTTAACTATTTTTAATTAATTTTTTTATTATAAAATATTTCTGTTACTACATATACAAATAAAATTCAATTTTTTTACACTTAAACAAATTAATAAACTTACTACTCAACTTGGATTACTCCTTTAATTCCATCTATTCTTTAATTCTTGTCTCGCTAACTATTTCTTGCTTTCATTTCCACACAGTAATTTCTCTTGAAGCTTCCCTTTCCCTTTTCTCGTTGACCATTAAACCAAAAGCTAATAACGAAGCTACAGAAGCACCACACTTGCCTTTTATAAAAGAGTGTAACACTAACCAAACTTCACAAATCACATTAGATAAGCATAGCCACACACTCTTCTTCTCTCAATTCTCATTCATTATCCCAAACCACCACAGTCATATCAATCATTTCTTCATTGATCAATGGTGCAAGAGAAAAAACTTGTGCAGAATGTCTCCGGTTGGCTCAGAATTTACGACGACGGTTCAGTAGACCGTACATGGACCGGTCCACCGGAAGCGAAGTTCATGGCCGAGCCAGTACCACCCCATGAAGAATTCATCGACGGAGTTGCCACCCGCGACATAATAACCGTCGCGGAGAGCAACCGCTCCGTCCGACTTTACCTTCCCGAGATTACATCTGCTGACAAGGAAAAGCTGCCGGTAGTTGTCCATTTCCAGGGTGGCGGGTTCTGCATTAGCGAACCGGACTGGTTTATGTACTATAACATGTACACCCGGTTCGCTCGAGCCGCTCGGTTCATTTGTGTGTCTCCTTTCCTTCGTCGTGCACCCGAACACCGCCTTCCGGCAGCCATTGAAGACGGCTTCTCGACTCTACTCTGGCTACAATCTGTTGCTAAAGGAGAGTCAAAGGAGTTGTGGCTTGAGAAACACGCGGATTTCAGCCGTGTATTTCTCATAGGAGACAGCTCCGGTGGGAACGTTGTGCACGAAGTTGCTGCCTTGGCAGGTAAGGCAAGTCTCGAACCGCTCCGGTTAGCCGGTGCTATCCCGGTTCACCCAGGATTTCTTCGATCAACCAGAAGCAAATCAGAGCTTGAAAAACCGCAATCACCTTTCTTGACTCTAGACATGTTGGACAATTTCCTGGCGTTAGCTTTGCCGGTGGGGAGTACTAAGGATCACCCCATAACTTGCCCGATGGGGGAAGCGGCGTCGCCGCTTAGCGGGCTGAAACTGCCGCCGTTTTTAGTGTGCCTTGCGGAGATGGATTTGATATGGGATACAGAGATGGAATACTATGAAGCAATGAAGAAGGCAAATCATGATGTGGAGCTCTTTGTTAGCAAAGGAATGACACATAGTTTTTATCTTAACAAAATTGCGGTGGATATGGATCCAAATACTGCTGCTGAAACTGAAGCTCTTATTGCAAGGGTCAAAGAGTTCATTGAGAAGCACTGATAAGTTAATTAAGGCCAGCGCCATACCTTAAATGAAATTCCGATCCACCAAGAATTAGTCCTTACTACTTTCCGCAACCAAAAAATAAGTTAATTAATCATGCTTTTATTAGCTACTATATTATTATTTAGTGAAAATAAAAAAAATTCTAGTTAGTAGCAGCCTTTGTGTATGTGGAGCCTCTCCGGACATGTCTCTTAGTAATAATTTTTGAATCACTGTACTCTATATAAAGTAGTGGTCGTATGAGAGTGGCATGTCTGTTAATAGTATCATCTCTTTTTATTATTTTGTTTGGTATTTTATTTTCGTGTGTATCTATTATGAAAATATTTGTTTGTTATATATATATATATATATATATATATATATATATATAATTTTTTCTTAAAAGACATAATAGAATATATATTTTTTCACCAAAATCTGAATTTTATACATCTAATTACCATAAAAGATCAAAATATTTGCTATGCATAGTAATTGATATACTATCCACATATTGATATATAAATAAAAAATGAAGTGAATATTAATCCACTAATCTTGTTAATTTTAATCCATTTAGGGAGAATACGAAATTGTGTCGCTGTATAGATATTTGTGATGAAATTCTATTATTAGCATGAGTGGAGTGCTAAAAGAATACATCTCTATTTTATTTTATTTTCTTTTCAATGCAAGTACAAAACTAGTCTCAATTATGAACGGGAGAAAATAAAATGAGGATGGTTAATTTAAACTCCAATTGTTGGCCTTTTGATGCCTTAGAAAAAAATGAAAAAGAACAAGTGGTACTCGAATGTGAAATTATTACGACTTATACACATAATATAAATATACTAATAAAATTAATTATAATAAAATGAAATATTCTTTTAAATTCACAATATCAATAACAAGTTTTCATCTATATCTACCAACTATGAACTATGTCATAACTTTTGTCTATCATTGTTAAAAACTCTAAACAAAAGAAGGAAAATGACCAAGCAACAATATTTGTTGGTTGCAATAAACGGGTATACAAAGTATATTAAGTTCAAAGGAAGCACGGTCCTTTCACAAACAAACAAGCACATGCTCATGAATAAGTTTTGAGTGAATTCACAAATAAACAAACACCTTCTATTTTTTATATTAAATTAATAATAATATTTTTTTAAATTGTAGATTACTGTGATATTTTTTAAAATATGAAATGATTTAATTTAAAGAATAAAAATTGGATCGTTTGACTTTTAAAAAATACAGAAATTAAATTATATAAAAATAAGACCCTCTCATTTATGTAATATAAATTTTATCTAAGCAAATTTAATTTTGTAGTTGTTCAATTTTTAATAATACAGTTTTAAATCGGCTTTTTTTTATAGGTTTATTTTGTTTTGCTACAATTGCAATTTATGTGTAACTATTATTTATTTTAACTTTTAAATATTTTGTTTCAGTAAAATTGTTTGACTCATCATGTGATATAATAATTTTCAATTCATATTTATTAATAACCTATGAAATTACAATATCAAATTGTCTATCGATCTGGTCCTTAATTATATTCTCCAACAAAAGGTGAAGATATTTTTATGAAAAGCAATACACAGAGAACTCCCTCTTAAGCTCAAGCTGCAATCCAGATCTCTCAATGTGAATCCCCAGTGCGGCAGTGCTTTAAATGCATTAATGAACCAGAATTAATTACTCATTGTTTAATTCATTGTCTTCAAGTTGAACAAGTATGAGGAAAATTATAGTGAAAATCAAGAAAAACGACCCCGGAGCCTGCTACAATCACCTTGGGAAAGATTTGGTTGGCGTGTAACTTGCGTCTTCGAAGATAAAACGTCCCCATGCGCTGAAATTGTCAATAGAACCAAGAAACTAATGGAGAAATTCTTCTCCAACAGGGCCCTCACCTCGCTCTAACTCTCTTTTCCCCAAATGTTATCTATTTTTTGTCTATTTCTTTTTTAAAGTTAATTTTATTTCATATCAATCAGTATAATTGGTGGAACCATCTTCTATTATTGTTGTCTACTTTAGACGATCTATTATATTTCAATAAATCAATAAAATCTTTCGTTGAATTAAAAAATATCAAATTGCCTATGTGTATAAACAGTTTGTTTATATAGTAAATCTATTACTCAAAATTTTATATGTAAAAATTCGAGTAAAGCTATATATATATATATATATATATATATATATATATGAAGAATTATTTTACTTAATATTAAGATAGATTAAGTAATTAATTTCTTTTATTTAAAAATTAAAAAAATATACTCTAATAGAATTTATTTTGAAGTTACATCTAACTTATTATATTTAAGTAATAATATAATTTAGTTATATTTTGTTTTGAAATATTAATAAGAATTTTTGTTTTGGACATAAATATGAATAATAATATTTATAAATATTTTATAATTGAACACTATATTCTTTTAGATATTAACAAATATAAGGTTATTAATTCACTAAAACAAATCTGTTTTTTATTACTTCTAATTTTAAATAGAAAATCATACTAAACAAATAACTTTTTATTAAAAAAATATAATTTAACAAATATTATTATTTAAATTCAAATTACCCTTTCTTACAAAATATTTATATAATCCAAAAAAGGTTTAGAACTTTCATAAAAAAAATATAAATTTTTTATAAATATTAGCGGTTATATTTAACAAAATTTTAAAGTTTTGAACAATGACATTTAATTTAGATGTATACAATTATAAACAAAGTTAAAGTTTTTTTTTTCATGTGCATTTAGATTAAGCATTCAGTCTTAAACCCACCACACGTAGGACTAAATATATGCATACAAAAACCAATCCACACGTAAGACTAAAGCTTAAAAAATATCAATCCTAAGCAAATATAGTTAACAATCAAATCCACGCATTGACCACCTTTTTTTTTCTTTTTTAAAGTTAGAAATGAGACTAAAATTCAAAATTTTTTTAAAAGAATATTAAGAGATTATGCCATTTAATTAAACTATAGCTCCTTGAAAATATTTTGACCACTTTCGATAACACATTCTTCAATATAATTATAATCTCGTTTCACTATCAAAAATTCACTCTCACAGAAGGTTAGTGCCTTCGTCTTGTGTGCTACCATTACTATAATACTACCGCTTAATTAAAACAAAATTAACATTTATCTAATTTGTTACATTCATTCCCACATAGTTTATTCCAATCTCCTGCCTATCTTGCTAAACACAAGTTCTACATATATCTAGAATGTCTTTGATCCAAATAATTCCATCCTAACAGTGATTTTTCTTTCAATTTTGTAGATTGAAAGGAAAAAGAAATCGTACTTCAAAAGAAAGAAAGAAAATAATGAATCCATATATATATTGAATAATTTAAATGCATATATGTAACACATAAAAAGCATGGTTAAGACAATATATAAACAAAAATGCTATTTGTACACTAAAATCAGCTATTAAAATTAGTCACCAATATATTTGTGTATAAATATATATGTGGTTTAATTTATGCTTAATGTGTATTTATTTTTCAGCATATACTTTATATTGGTGACTGATTTTAGTGGCTGATTTTAGTGTACACGTAACATAATTTATATATAAAATTCTATTAGCAATATCATAAAAAATTGTACTGAGTATGTTACTTTGCCATTAGTTCCATCACAGACTATACATTTCGATAATAGAGTAAAAACAAAAATTATTTCCTTCAAAAACTGAGGCCATACTGATCCATCAAAAAACGATAATTAATAGTTTTAATTTAATTATGAAGCCAACAACCATTATAAGCTAATGTTCAAAACAAAAGTTTGCTGAGATTAATACTTTTTAATGATAAAGATCAATTATGACTGATGAGCAACAAAACACAGACATCAATAATCACTCATTATATTTAACGAGCTTATTACTCTTTAAATGAGCTTAGTTAATGAGCTTATTATTTAATGAGCTTATTTGTAAACTAGCTTCTTGAAAATGAGCTTATTACTCTTTAAAGCTTTTGTATTGACTGCAGAATATTAATATTTGTTTCTTAATATCCATTAATTGGGAAAAAGAGCTTATGTTTATATGATTTTTTTTAGATTTTATATTTAATGTGTTGGCACTTGAGTTTTGGTGGATTTTGACTCATTTTAAGTATTGATTTATAATATTGCAATGATGGAATAGCCTTGTATTTTGCCCTACCACTTAATTATTGTCTTTTGATTTTTCTATTTCTTTGAATTCAACATTACGTAATATAGAACAATCTTTTGTGAAAAATATTCTTCTTCCCTTTTTTAACATTTTTATTAAAATAATTGTGTTATCTTTCTGATTTTTAATTAGTTCATAAATTATCTGCTTGAATTTTCTTTTCTTCTGCTATACATGCATGATGAATGTAGCTTTCAAATTTTTATTTTGCATTGCAATTTCTATTAACTCAGTATATACTACTGCTGTAGTTTTATGTTCCAGTTTTTTACTAATTTTTTAATTATTGAACCATGCTCTTGACTATTCTTTATCACTATAACAAATTGAAAATTGTACATATTTCCTTTCTCTCATTTTGTAAAACAAACATTTTTTTTTCTTTTTTAATACAGAAGGGAAATTGATTATGTGAGGGAGCTCAATATGCCATATGGTTCGTCCATCAAATATTTTTATTGTGTACAATTTTTTAACAAGAAATCAATTAGGAAAAATTTGTTGGAGTCTATTATTGTTGATTTCCATGTAGATGATGAAGCAATTAGTTTTTGTTAGAAATAAGGATAATGCTAAACTTATTTTGTAATGTACCTTTCTGCAGATCACCTTGGTCGAACAAATACCATCCACCACTTGAAGATGGATCCCTCCATTCTTAAGAGTTGAAGAACCTTGAAATTGAAGCAAATGATATATTTGCAATATATCGTGACCACCGAGGTCCTTTTTTTGCCAGGTCGCCGGCTTATATTTCCTGGTGTTGGAGCATTTGGTAATGCCATGGATGTAGGGGTGGCAACGAGGCGGGTAGAAGTGGATTTTCGCTCTACTCGATTTCGTCCCGCCTTACAATAACTCACATAAAACTCACATCGCTTCTACTTATGGGTAGTAAATGGTTGAACCCTAATTTGCTTCTACAGGTACTCGTCCCGCTTCTACCGGCCTCTATAATTATTAAAATCTAATAAATAAAATTAAATTTCAAAAATTATATAACCATTATCACATACATAACATAAATTAAAGTAAAATTTTAAATATGATACAATATTATTAATCATTTTACTAATTATTTTATATATATTACACATATTATATATCAAAATTATATATTATATAGATATTGGGGGCAGGTAGTACATAAGCCTGCCCCGCCCCGCTCAAGAACCCACCCCGCTAAAAATCTGCTCCAGTGCAGGACGGGTAATTACCCGCCCCGAGCGGGTAGAGACGGGATGGGTACTCGCGGGTTTGGGTGGTGTTACCATCCCTACATGGATGTGATGAGCAGGCTGGAAGTGAGTCAAGCCAACTCATGAGCCAGTTCGAGTTTGACTCGTTATTAGTTCGATAAGCTAAACTCGTGAGCTGGTGAACCAAGTTTAAGCTTGGAATTGAACTTATAAATTAAATGAGTTGAGTTTGAGTTTGGATAAGTTCAGCTTGTTAGCTCATGAGCTGGTTCAATTATATATATATATATTAATGATTTTAATTATTTAAAATTTTATATTTACTTTTTTATATATAGTTTTGATGTAGGATATAAATAAAAAATTTATAATTTATTGATAGATAAATAATATATAAAATTGATCTTTTTAAATATTTTTTAAAATATATTATAATTTATTGATATAGAATTATAGATTATGTTCCTATTATTTGAGTCCGTTGGTGAGCTTTCGATAAATCGAGCTTGAGTTTAAGAAATAGGCTCGATTGTTAATGAGTCAAGCCGTGAACCAAGCTCAATTTCGATGAGTGAACTTGAGTTTGAGCACATGGTTTTGAAAATCGAAGCGGACCGACTGGTCGGACCAATCCGACGATGAACCGACAACCTTACGGTTCAGTTCATCGCCTCGAATGGAGATTCAATCGAAAACCAGAAGGGAATCGCTGAACCGGATGGTTTCAGTAAAACGACGCCGTTTGGTTCGCTTTCAAAAGAAAAAAAAACCGGAGATGCCAACCTTCCCAAGCCCTCGCTTCCTTCAGTTTTCAGAAAGCAACAACAACGAGCTGCCCGCAACCCTAGCCTCCACCACCGCCGCAAGAAGTGAGCCATTGCCGCCGTCCGTCGCACTCGGGTGGCTTCTCTCTTCGTCCTGTCGGCGTTCTCCAAGTCTCCAACCCCTGTTCGCTCTCAGACTCAGCAGTTGCAGGCACGCAGCTTCTTCGTCGAGCGTCCGTCATTTTCGTCTGCTTGCCGTCGTGCTAGCTGTCGTCTTCGTATGCTCGCCGTCGTGCTCGCCGTCTCAGACCGAAGGTCAGTGCTCACTGCTTACTTGTTCTTCGTTTTTTTTTTAATGCTCTGTTCGGAAATCAAATTATTGAAGAAAAACCTTTCTCCATTCCAATCTCCTTCCTTCGAGTTCACAGAGCAGAAGCTCAACCAAGAGAAAAACCGTAGCCTCCACCACCGCGGCAAGGAGGAGCCGTGTTTGCCGCCGTCCGCCGCAGTCAGGGGCTTGTCTCTTCGAGTCTTCTTCCGCCGCAGTCAGTGCTCATTTGTTCTTCGTTTTTTTATGCTCTTTTCAGAAATCATTGAATGATTATTGAATGTTTTATGTTTTTATTAAATGATTATCTGACTAATGATTATTGATTAGCTCTGACTGCTCTGTTCTGCTGCTGTTTTGCGTTTTGTGATATTTTTGGGCAGTGATGTACTGCTTTGTGTTTTACTGTTTTGTGACTTGATTATGCATAGATTGTGACTGTCTTAATGATTACTTGAACTCCAATATTTTGTTCAAAACATCCCCAACCTTGCTGTCCTTTGAATGCTGGAAATAGACTGCTTCTACCTGGGTTGCAGAAATTAGAGGTTTTATTCTAGCACAATATCATTAATAAATCTGGCCTTTGAATTATTAGGGATCAGGTTATACTAGTGCTAGGAAATATGAATTGTGTTCTATGAGCACCTTTTTATTTGGGTCTTAAAACTGACCTTCGTGTGTCATTGAGCTTCACAAATTATGCTGGCATTATGATCTTTGTCTTAATTCAATTGTCTTAGTTTAAGGTGGATATATGAGTTTTTAAATATGGTGATATGGTGAAAAATGTTATTGCTTATCACTTGCACAATGCACTTGAGATTCTGATTTTTCTTCCCATTTAGAATGAAGTTGTGTTATGAGTCGGGTTTTATGTCCTTTATGGTGACTTATTACTATCCCTTTGAATGTGATTGTTGTTTTAAGACAAAAAGGTATACAGTTTTAGGTTCTATGTTCCAGTAATTTGAAAATATCAAGTAGTTTAGTTTATTTTTTATTGAAGCATAGTATTGTTTTGTTTTTTAATTTTTGTTTTTTGTGATATGAAAAGAAGAGTGTTTAGGATTTATGCCGTTTCGATATTGTATGCGTTATTATACTTTTAGTTGTCTTAAATACTTAATTTGTTGAGTAGAATATGTAGGATTCTTGTCATCCATGTTTCCCTAAGTTATGTCTGTTAGCACGTAACTGATTTGTGCGGAATGTGTATCTCAAGTTATGTTTCTGCTTTCGACTCAACACATGGTTCCACTCTTTATGGGTGCTGGGTGTTTATACCTTGTACTGTCTCCGAGTTTCAATGAAGTTTTGTTTAGCCAAAGTGAAAGAATGAAATTGATACTTGTAAACGCTAGACTGCAATATCTTGCTCTAAAAGTTTGTCCCCAAATTTTTCTATAGGTTGAATGGAGGAGCATTTGGTAAATGATGATACCACCATTGGTGGTGAAGCTGAAGATCTTAATGAGGAAAGGTCGGCATCAGAATCTGAATCAGAATCCGACGAAGATGTGAAATTAACTGAACCGTCTAAAACTGCAGTTTATAACAGAGATGCTCTGTTGGATAAACTTGGAGACATCAGTTGGCCAGAGAATGTGGGATGGATTCACACGCTCTCCATTGATATTGATCAAGAGCAAGAAGTAGATGTGAATGATGACTTAACACGTGAGCTTGCGTTTTACAACCAGGCATTTGAGGGAACAAAGCAGGCATATCAGAAACTCCAGTCACTGGGTCTCCCCTTTCTGAGACCTCCAGATTATTACGCAGAAATGGTGAAGACTGATAACCACATGCAAAAGGTGAAAGGACGTGTACTGGCAGAGAAGCGGAAGATGGAAGAGGCCGAAGAGAGAAGAAAGGCCAGGGAGGCCAAGAGGTTGGCGAAAGAGATTCAAGCCCAGAAGATGAAAGAACGGGCTAAGCAGAAAAAGCAAGACATTGAATCTGTTAAGAAATGGAGGAAGCAAAGGCAACAGAGTGGGTTTGCTGACCATGGCAATGATGCAGATTTAGGTTTTGACTTTGAGGATGGAAAGTCATTTGAGAGGTCAAAGGGCAAAAGGCCAGGAGTGTCTCCGGGTGATCGGTCAGGAGGGAAGGGGAAGCAAGCTTTTGGAAAAGGAAAGACACAAAAGAAAAGGGAATTTAGGAATTCCAAATTTGGCTTTGGAGGCAGGAAGGGAATGAAGAAGCAGAACACTGCTGACACGACTTATGATGTTAAGGGATTCAACAAGGGCGAAGGCAAAGGAAATAAGAAGAGAAAGAGGTAAGATACGCCCCGTTTTCATGTTTCTCGAGGGATGGATATTATGGAATCTGCCCATGCTGGTGGTACTCCTGAAATTTTATCTGCTCCAGTTCTATTTTAGTTTATCTCATTGTAACTTTTTTATCGACAATTACAAATTCTTAAATATTTACTCCAGTTTTGGCGTTTGGTAGTTCAATGATCTATTACTATATGCGGTCCTTTGCATGGCATGAATTAATTGTAGCTCTTTTTTGTGTTCAAGACAGTGTAACTTTTAGACGCATGTTGGAAGTGATTTATTTACTTTTATCTTTTGGTTCAGTTCTTATATTTGTTTAGCTGGATCAAATATATTTTGTTGTTTTTGCTCAGATAAAATATTTTTTTTTTAAACTTGACAGTTGACAGCATCCTTGAACTGTTTACAAACCCAAAATCAGATTGGATAAGAGTTATAACTTATAAGAGAAGTACTATTTATCGAAGAAAAAGTATAGGTAGACAACAATATTGCTGAATAATGGGGTCAAAAAAGTAAATTAATCTTAAATTTAATTAGTGGTATAGTGTGTTTTAGTTAAATTGGACTAATTATAAAGTCTATTATTCATGTTGTTCAAAAAAATTATTGGTTACCTAACATAACCCTTAATTAAATTCAACAGGTTGTTTGATGGTACATCGGATATCATAACATTTGACAGAGTAAAGATTGTAACAGTAGAGTATAGGCTAATAGGAGCTTTGGATGTCATTGTATAAGATATTACATTATATACTTAGTTTCATTAAAAGAGAAAATGTTTAACCAAGTTGAAATGATCTAGACTTCTAGGGGTGGCAATGGGTAGAGTAGGGTAGGGTTTGAATTCAACCCTAATCCTACTCGCGGGTTAAGATTTTTATATAAACTCAATCTTATTCTATTCGCAGGTTGAGAATTTTTCAACCCTAACCCTACCCACTCTTAACCCGCGGGTACCCGACTCTATCCGCGGGTTATAAAAAAGATACAATTTTATTATATAATTTAATGATAATTTAAAATATAACTGATTTTTATGTTAAAAAAATATTGAATTATCAATTAATGATTTTTTTTAATGGCTAATAATATTTTACATTTAGTGAGAAGTATTTGATTTAACATCCACTTAAAACATATTTTTATATAAGTATATAAGTATAACATATACATACATATATATATATATATAGTGTGGGTTGGTCGGATAGGATTGAGCCTCAACCCGCACCCTACCCGACCCGCACGAGAACCCTACCTGCACCCAACCCTACCCGTTGCGGATCGAGTTGGCAATCCCTATCCGACCGGGTGGAGTCGGGTTGGATACCCACCGGTACATATTGCCACCCCTACAGACAACATTATCAATGGCAACAACACTCAATTGAAGTAGATATTCAAAAGATCATCAGAAATGAAATTCAATTTTGAATTTGGCTTGTGAATTGATAGAGAATAGAGCGTTGAGAAGAGAGGGAGAAAGCTTCGCATCATATCATAACCAGTTCAGCGCGGCAGAATCCTTTGCAGCAATGTCAGAATCGTGAGAGGCTTTGGTATCACTGCAATCAATTTCGATAATGCTTAGTCATTCAATTTTAAACCGTGAACTTACTTAGTTCCTCCTTTCTGCCAGTTGCTAAGTTAATTGGTTGATGGAAAATATACGAATTATCTTAGATTATGGCCAAAACCCTAAAACATACTGTCACATGCATCTTGTTGTACAAAATACATGCTATAAATATATAACTTCTCCGCAAACAAAATTTCAAAACAATTAGATTAATCTAATTGTTATATCTCAACTGAGAGAATCTATTAGACTCTTATTATATCTGTGTACTATATATTTGGTTATCTAAATAAATCTTCTTTTATAGAAGGAAGTACCACATAAAAATAGGTTGTGTTTCTAGTCCTTTTGATGTGTTTATTTGTAAATTTTACTTATAGATTGTAACTTATTTGTTACAGCCTCTTTACACCAACATAAACCCAGGTAGATATCTAAAGTTCCATCCCAGGTATATGAGGACTGCGATCTGCGAATTTGGCCTTTATTAGCAGTATAGCACATGGTCTTTTTATTGGAAACTTCTGCTTAGATAATAGTTTTTTTTTCCGTCTTTTTTACACCCTTGTTTTAATCTTGCAATAGTAACTAATTGTATGCTTCTGATATTTCCAAAAGAAACACACCACAGTGGAAATTACGTCACAAAAACCTGTTGTTAGAGACCACTTTATTAATTTGTCTTACAGCATTAAGGGCATCATCAGGTTATTTAAATTCTCAATGCAGATTATGATATGAGACTAAACAAAGAGAATTTTTCTGGCAAGAAAATTGAACTTGCTAAAAAAGTGATCCTCCTACATAACGAATGTAAGTTAAAAAAACCGGCACATACAATAAATACCCTGTCTTGTTCAAGTTTTTTCTTCTCTAAAAGAACTAATAGAAGCAGTAGCTGCTGTTTCTCGTTCTTCTTCTGTTCTTTTCTTTTGGACGAATTTCTTGTTCTTCTCAGTGGAGTGTTTCTTCCTTCTTTAGCTTCTTGAGTTCGCTTTCCTAACCTATCAGCGACCAAAATGAAAAAAAGAGTAGAAGGTCGGAGGACGGCGATGGCGACATTGTTTACAAGCCAGCGAAGAAGTGGCGAGGACGATGCAATGACCTGCGCTGCCGAAGTGAAAAATTTTTTCTGGAGTTTTGCACTTCTGCAATTCTGATGTGATGATACTCATGAAAATTAGCAGAAACTGCAAACAACATAACGTTGCATTGGTTTTCCCCTTCGCAGACCCAAAACGACTGAATTTCAAAAATCGGTCCGTTTCTGGTTCAATCCAACGACCGGTTTTTAGACGATTTTCCAGTACGTCGACGGTTCTCTTGGTGTCCGTTTTTCTTAATAGCCCAAATTGCTATTTCAATCGGTTCCAGTTCGACTGGTTCAACCAACTAATTCCAACTAATTTTCAGAACCTTACTGTTTTGCTTCATGTTGCATTGATTGACACGTTGATTCATGTCATCCACTACACCTATCTAAGGGTGGCAAAAGACCAAAATCTACTAGGCCGGCCTGCATAACTCGCCAAAAAAGGCAGACCGAGTAAAAAATTTGAGACCGTATAGTAAAAATTTGCTTAACTTGTACCGTCTAACTCGGGAGTTTTAGCGGGGGCAGGACGGACTTATTCGGTGTGCCTTCCATTCTATGATTTTGCTTAAAAAAACTTGGTTAATAATTATGTTTATTAGATATTTAGAATTATAAAAATTTTAGTATTTATGACTTTAGAAATTATAATTTTTGTTTTTACAAATTATAAGTTTAGTAAAATGTTTGTGAAATTATATATATTTTTTAATATTTAATATTTAAAAAAAAACTTGCCAACTCGCCAATGTGTTGTTAGGAGGGGTAAGATAAAAATTTAGTACTATCTCATTAAGCCGAACGGAACGGGTTTTGGTTTGACAGGGTGGGTGAAATAGAGTGGACTAGCCTGTTTGCCATCCCTTACACCTCCCTATTTATACAACTCTTTGTGGTTAAATTTTTGTCATTTAAACTATAATTGGTTGGTCCATTATATCTATTACTTACTCTCCACGTATTTAAATTCCATTATAAACTGTTGTATGATATTTTATTTTATTTTTATTCTTATTACTCTCATTGTTTTCAATAACTATTCTTATTCCATATGAATCATTTACATGTGCTGTCTCTTTTAAAGTCATTCTATATTAATATATACAAACATGTAAATAAAAGTATTGATTGACTTTAATAAACATAAACTTTAATCATACGTATTAAATATGAAATAAAAAAAGTATTAATAAATTGTAATAAATATAAAATATATTAATAGGTAAATAAAAAAATAATTTTTTATACATAATTTAAACTAACAAATATAATTTTTTTATTTTTAAATAAATAAATATAACTTATAAAACCTCACAAAAATAAATATTTTTTATTCATTATCTATTATTATTTCGTAAAATTTTTATAACATTAAAAAAAATTTATATTAAAATGTTATTTTTAATTAGAAAGTATAAAATATAAAAAAATTAAATTTTAATTTATATTATTTGAAAAATGATTAGATTGTTTTTTTTTTAAAGTCAAAAATATATTAAATGACCAACTTTGTTAAATGGTGATTGCTTCGATATGTTTGTTAATTTATATTGAGTAAAGTATGGTTTTTGTCCCAACGTTTGGGTAAATTCTATTTGTGTTCCTAACGTTTAAATCATTCTATTTGTATCCTTAACGTTTGTAAAAGTGATTCAACCGGTCAATTACACATCATGGACGCTTTAGTTTGAGTTTTAAAAATATTTTCTTAAAGTTAGAATACAAATGTCTGGGATAGAATCTATAATCCACTCCGAAAAATAACTTATCAAAAGTTGAAACTAATTTCTACAACATTTACATAATTTACTTTTCTAAGAACATAATCGAATCTAAACACAAATAGTGGGTATAATATTAAAATCAAACACATCCAAATGAGACATAATTGAGAATGAATGGATCCAAGTGAGAATAATTGAAAAATATAATCTGATTAGATTTGGACCCTTTAAAGTTTGAATTTCACTTTAGAGAATAAAATGTGATTTCTCACTATTGATTTCATAAGTGGGACAAAAAATAAATATAAAAGGGAAACTATTTAAGGGTAGAAAATTATATTTTAGTCTTTAAAGTAAAATTCAAACTTTATAGAATCCAAATCCAATATAATTTGTTAGTATAATTAATACTTAATAGTAGGATAACATTAGTCACTTTTATAAACGTTAGGGATACAAATAGGACGATTTAAACGTTAGGGACACAAATATAACTTGTCCCAAACATTTGGGACAAAAACGATACTTTACTGATTTATATTATATTTATCTTTGGCAACATTTATTTTTTATTTATTTTTTAAAAATATTATATTATTATATATACAAAAATATCCTTATAAATAATTATAAAAAGATAATTATATTTTTAGAATTAATTTTATTAAATGGTTAAATAATGTTTTTTATTTATAGAACAAAAATACTCTTTTTCAATAACAATTAAAAATTTAAAACTAAAATCAAACCATCAAATTATTTCAAAAAACAAAGAAAAATAATCCTAATTTAAAGATGTTTGAGTTTATTCTTAATCAAGTTCTAGTCGGATCGAATAGTTTGACTGGGTTAACTGGAGACCGGGGCTTCTGTCCAGTCCAATTGACTTCCCCAATTGTTCTAGAAAAAAGGTAAAAAATCGGTTGAGCCAACTGAATTGGATCGGTTTTTTGAAGGTCCGGCTCTCCTTCAAATGAAGGGAAAAAAAAAAAAGCACCCTCAAACAGCAGAACACCCGACCGCCTCTCCTTTTTCTCTCACTCTCATATTCTCACCAAAATCTAATTTCACTCAATACCTAACCCTATCAGAGCAAACACCGCCGCCACCGTCAGCCCCCAGCCTGCCTGCTTCTCGTGAAGCCCCACCAGCCACCGTCAGCCCCCAGCCGCCGCCACTCTTCTCTTCCTCACCGTTCCTGTGTTCGTCGCGAAGCCCCACCAGCCACCGTCAGCCCCCAGCCGCCGCCACTCTTCTCCTCCTCACCGTCTCTGTGATCGTCGTCGTCGGCAGTGACAGAGGGTGCCGTCGTCGTCCTCGATCCTCTTCTCCTCTACGTCACGCGAACTGTTGCTCTATCCTCTTCAGGCGCGTCCTCTCCTCCGTGAATCTCTGCCCGGAGCCTCGCCGTGGAATCTCTTCTCGGCGCCTCGCCGTCGCAAACTGATCCACTCCCGAGGTCACTCTGTCACCGCCGTTCCTCCCTCGCCGTGTCTCCGGTAAGCCATTGCTTCTTCAGTTTCAATTTCTAAGATTCTGGCTTCTGAGTTGAGATTTTGTACTAGATTCTGAGTTGGCATCTTGTTCTGAATTGAGTTGTTGCTTATGTGATTCTGAATTTAGTTTGGATGTTCAGTTTGGATTTTTTTCTTAATTTTTCTGTTCCTGGATTCTCTGGATTTGGATGCTGAGTTTTCTGTATTATGAGTTTTTGTTGTTGAACAATTGATTGGAAGGTTTTTGTTAAAATTTGTTGTGATGCTGAATTTTTTGTTGCTGATGGTTTGAGTTTGTGTAAATTTTTTATTCTAAATTTTTGTTGTAATGAGTATTCTTACTGATTATTTTATTAGAATGTAGAAGTTAATTAAAAAATTTTTATTTTATAATTTTTAATGATAAAATATGAACAAATTATTATGTCAAATTATAAAAACTCTGAATTTTATTAGTTTAGAAATCATCGAATTTGTATATTTGAAATTATATATTGAAAACCACGTTCTTAATTGTTCATCATCATCCTCAAAATTGGTAAATAAACCCTAGCCCACTCAGAACCAGACCCCTCTCAAAAAATAGTCAAGACAATGGTGAAACAGTACATTTTTTTTTTTGAAAAAACAAAATCGTAGCCCCTGAACTGTGAACTGGAGAACTAGGATAATTCTTGGCCCTAAAATGCCAAATGCCTAAACGATACTTTGGCCCCCAAAATTTTTTGCTTTCTCCTCTGAGTGTTCTCCATCGCGCTTCAGTCTCATTTTCTCTTCGCTCATTCTGAGTTCTCTGAGTTTGTCTCTCTCACACACACTCTCTCCGCTTAGTTCCGCCTTTGTCTCAATTTCGGCAGCTCCTTTGTCCTGCCGGTGCCACTTCTCTCTAGTCTCGTCTGCCCTTTGGATCTCTGGTACATCTTCGCTGCTTCCCCTCTTCGGATGGTTAATTTCGTAATTTGTTAATTTTTAGTTTACTGTTTACTCTGTAATATGTATTTGAAACTTAAATTGTAATTTCAGAATTTGTTGAATTGTTATTTGTTTGTTGTTGCGCTATTATGTTATAAACTTTTGAGAATGTTTATTTGAGCCTAGGTAAACCTGTCGAACCCTAAACCTCTAACCTAGTATCCTGATCAAAGACTGGTTCGCTTTTCAGAAAGGGGCAGCTGCTAATGAAGTCAAAAGGGGATAGGGACAGGAAACGCCATGATTCTGAAGAAGACGATAGCAATCTGCCCAGGAAATCAGGAGGAGATATGGATAGGAATCAAAGAGCTGAAAAGGGACTACATACGACCCAGTTCAGAGGAGAAGAGAACAGAGAGCTGCAGAGGAAAACAGAAAGGGATGGGAATAGGAGGCATAGAGATGGAAGGGATGGTGCCCATCATGATTCGGGGGAAGAAGATGGGGAGCTGCCCATGAAATCAGAGAAGGATAGGGATGTGGTGCAAAGATTTGAAAGGTATGGTGCACATCATGATTCAGATGAAGAAGAGGGTGAGCTTCGCATGGACTCAGAAAGGGAAAGGAAGCGTCATGATTCGGAAGATGATAGGGAGCTGGTTAGGAAATCAAAGAGGGAAAGAGATAGGGATAGGACACGTAGAGTTGATAAGGATGGTGAGGAAAAAGATGATAGGAAGCATATCAGTAAATCAAGAAGGGAAAGGAGGCAAAGAGTTGAAAGAGATGGAGCAAGCCGTAATTTGGAGGGAGAAGTTGATAGGGATCAATTTAGGAAATCAGAAAGGAATAGGGATAGAAGGCATAGATCTGTAAAGGATGGTGCCAGGTATGATTCAGAGGATGATGATGAGGACCTGAACAGGAAATCAAAAAGGGATATGAGGTATAGAGGTGAAAGAGATGATGATGATGATGAGAAGGGTCAGAGAGATAATGGGAGAGAAGATAATAGGAAGAAAGAGGATGGACCTCGAAGGATAGTTGAAAACACAAGACATCAAAGACAGTCAACAATCCCAGAAGGTAACCTGAATGGTGATGCATCTAAACTGGGAAAGAGTGGTGGTGTTTACATTCCTCCATTTAAGTTGGCTCGGATGATGAAAGAAGTTCAGGACAAAAGCAGTGCTGAGTATCAACGGTTAACATGGGATGCTCTGAGAAAGAGCATTAATGGGCTGGTGAACAAGGTTAATGCTACTAATATAAAAAACATAATTCCAGAGTTGTTTGCAGAGAACTTGATTAGGGGAAGAGGCCTATTCTGTCGGTCATGTATGAAATCTCAGATGGCATCGCCAGGATTTACAGACGTCTTTGCGGCATTGGTTGCTGTTGTGAATACCAAGTTTCCCGAGGTAGGCGATCTTTTGCTTAGAAGGATTGTTTTGCAGCTCAAGAGAGCTTACAAGCGGAATGACAAGGTATGTATCTTTTCTGCTAATTTAATATTCGCTATGTCTAAGATCATTGGTTTCCTTCCAGTTTGCCTTTATTCTGTCTGTCTTTTTGTTTCTCCGTTAACAAAACCACTCTGATTCTAATTTTATTTTTATCTGGCTTTCATGATTTTTAGCCCCAATTACTAGCTGCTGTTAAATTTATAGCACATCTGGTGAATCAGCAAGTGGCTCATGAGATCATTGCTCTAGAGTTGCTCACAGTTTTGCTGGAGAAGCCTACGGATGATAGTGTTGAAGTAGCGGTTGGGTTTGTAACAGAATGTGGGTCAATACTGCAGGATCTGTCACCCAAAGGTCTTCATGGTGGGTATTCTCTCAATCTTTGCTGTTTCTCTGTTTTCGAAGTACCTTTTACACTTCTTATTGCATCATGAATCCCATATATGAAACCATTATACTGTGTATTCGCTTTGTTAATGGCAACTGACTGAGAGGTCCTAGTAGAGCATATCTTAGTGAATGAAATACTGGTTTCCAGAATCAGGACATTGAAAAAGCTTGAGTAATGCCATGTCCCCATTTGCACCCTGACTTCTCAGCCAATGCTGCAGGAATCCGTTTTCCTTTTTTTCTGTTTTTAATTCTTTTTTTTTTTACTTTATTCAGATGTGTTTGGAAATAAGAGAATCTGTGTAAGCTTGTTTATAATAATGTGTAAATAACATGATTAATTATTAACAAGTTACAGTTAAAAGTGCATCAACTCAACTTGGGTACTGTGTTGCTAAATACTTCTACAGATTCCTTGATGATTGTTGAAAGATTCCATTAGGAAGCACTGACAACGATTGATCTCGGTATTCAATAATTTTTCTGAAGTTAGATTTGTAATTTATAGGTATCTTTGAGCGTTTTCGTGGAATTCTTCATGAAGGAGAAATTGACAAACGTGTTCAGTTTCTGATTGAAGGCCTATTTGCTATAAGAAAAGCCAAGTTTCAGGTATATTCTTTTATTCTATTGTTCTGTAAAAAATATTTCGACACTTCTGCAAATCAGACTATAAAGAATGGTTTCAATTAACTTGACTTTTTTATCTTTGATTTCACAGGGTTATCCAGCTGTTCGTCCTGAACTAGACCTTGTGGAGCAGGAGGATCAATTAACTCACGAAGTCTCATTGGATGAGGAAATAGATCCAGAAATTTCTCTTGGTATGATTTTCTTATAGAATATATATATATATATATATATATATATATATATATATATTTGCACATTCTAATTTGTCTCTCTGTTTCTCAGATATTTTCAAGCCAGACCCTAATTTCCTGGAGAATGAGAAGCGTTATGAAGAGCTGAAGAAAACTATACTGGGTGAGGAATCTGAGGATGAGGAAGGCTCTGATGCAGAGTTGGACGATGATGATGTTGAAGATGATGAATCCAATGAAGAAGATGATGAGGAAAGCATGCAAATCAAAGATGAAACAGAGACAAACCTTGTTAACCTTAGAAGAACAATTTACCTAACAATTATGTCCAGTGTAGATTTCGAGGAAGCTGGTCACAAGCTTCTGAAAATCAAGCTAGAGCCTGGGCAAGAGGTTTGGAACCAATCTTGGGCTTTCTGTTACTATTCTATTGTCAAAATTTCTTCCAGCTGTTATGTTATTCTGATCTTTTCTTTTTTGGTACATAAACTTTCAAGTTATTTGAAGGAATGAACAGAATCTAGTTTAATGCAAAGATATTGAACAAGTTGAAGGCTCTCTATTTCACTCTCCTTTTCTTTTCTTTTTTATTTTTATTTTTGGTCTGCAATTTAGTGTGCTTCAAGAGCATTTTCTATTGTGGGCGAAGTGTCTATCTTGGCAATCACTGATTTTCAGGTTGGGTTTAAATAGGAATCAACTGGGTTCAATGCTTCTGGCTCTTTTCTTTTCATTATTATCTGATTTTGATGTATTTTTGGAGATGTGGGGCTTTGATTACTTCAGTTTTGACTATTAAAAACAGTAGCTACATTGGTTAATCTTTATTGGCTTTTTAAATTGTTTGTTTTCACGAAAATTATGCTCCCTCATACCAAGAATTGCTTACACTTCTCTGATTGATGGCAGATGGAATTATGCATTATGCTTTTGGAATGTTGCAGCCAAGAGAGAACATATCTCCGATATTATGGTCTTTTGGGGCAGCGTTTCTGCATGATCAATAAAGTATATCAAGAGAATTTTGAGAAGTGCTTTGTCCAGCAGTACTCAATGATTCACCGGCTTGAAACAAACAAGCTACGAAATGTGGCTAAATTCTTTGCTCACCTACTTGGGACAGATGCTCTACCTTGGCATGTTTTATCGTACATACGCCTGACTGAAGAGGACACGACATCTTCCTCCCGTATATTCATCAAGATCCTCTTCCAGGTACCATTAGTCAAAATCAAATGTTACCTTCCTTTTCTGCTTGTACTTGCTCTATGATTTCAACTAGTTTCAGTTGCGTTTTTGAAATACCATAGTATGTCTGTCTGTGCGGAAGATGTTGATTTTACTCTATTTCTTCTGCAGGAATTATCAGAGCATCTTGGCATCCGACTGCTAAATGAGCGGTTAAATGATTCAACAATGCAGGACTCCTTTGAGTCGATCTTTCCGAAAGATAACCCAAAGAACACCCGGTTCTCCATTAACTTCTTCACATCCATTGGACTTGGTGGTCTTACAGAGAACTTGCGTGAGTATTTGAAGAATATGCCGCGTCTCATCATGCAACAACAGAAACAAGTTTCAGATTCTGAATCTGATGATGAGTCAGGGAGTTCAAGTTCATCTGATTCAGGAACAGCTAGTTCTGAATCAGAGTCTGACTCATCAAGTTCTGATGAAAGTGATAGTGATAGGGACAAAAGGCGAAGAAAGCGGAGAAGAAAGTGAAGCAAACGAATTTATTTCCTTGTCCAGGGTCCTTGCTTCTGTAAAACTGTATTATGAGGGCTTAGTATGCTGTCCGGTTTTGAATTTTGTTAAGATCATATTTTCATAGAACTTGCTCTGCTTTGATGTTTTCTCATCCCAAACCACCGAAGTAGAATTTGTAAGCTGTAGTAACTTGGGGTGAAATAATAATTTAGTTGATCGTAGTGTTCAAGCCGTTTTTTTTTGTCATGCTTAGTTGCTACAGATGAGGTTCTTTCTTCCTTGCACTGTCATCGTTTCTAACATTGGTCATTAGTTTTGCTCGAGGCTTGTTGACGTGATGTGATGATTGTGTTGCACAATTATATTTCAGTTCTTTCGGCATTTTCATGTCTTACATGTATGTTTGCATTAATTATATTTCATATGATTTTTAGTTTAGTTTTGAAGCAAAGTAAATTAAATATATTTTGAATGGCAGTACCATCAATGGTTGGATCGTTGGGACATAGGTCATTCCTATGTTTCAGGGTCTTTTAAAACTGAATCTGATTCAAGGTTAACCATAAACTGGGTTTAGGTTGAATTAGTAACTGGGTTTTCTTTCTCAAGCTTTGCTGTGCCGAAAGCTACCCCCATTAAAACTTTAACCTTATCTTCTCACCTTATTGTAAAGATATTTTGTCCCAGCCTTGCTCTTTCAACCTCAGACCGATTCCAACTTTATTACATTTTATTCTTTTATATCTAATTTATGATTTTAGTTTTATATAAAGTCAGTGTAAGAGTCGCTCATCCACAATTATAAATGGCCATACTAGTTGCCAAGTTATTTAAAAGAATCACACATATGGTGGCATATAATTAGATAAATATAAATTGTTATTCTAATAACACATTCAAATTAATTTCTTTTAAAAAAAAATAACTTCTCATGAAGCTTACATGAAAAAAAATACAGACATCTTACGAGGTAAGTAGTGTACTAAAATAAGTTAGTGGGACAAATTTGAACCAACAGATTATCTTGATAGCATCTTGTTCTCTATAACAATTTCTTCGAAGCTATCAAATGTCCATAACCAATCAAAACACAAATAATATCAAGAGTCGGTAATGAAACAAAATTCATAAAGGATAAATTTCAATTAAAGAGTTCATTTTGTAGTGTAGAACAAACATCACTAGTAAAATGCATTTCACGTTACATAGCAATTGGACAAAGAAGAAACTTCCAAGTTGGAACATAGTCCCCTAATTACATTATTGCCCTCCCTCATAGGTCAGGAAATTGTTGTGTTACTTACCAAGAAAGAATTAGGCTTCAAGACTACGAAGAAGGATTCAGATTTCTTAGCTTGGCTTTGACTGAATCTAGTTGCTCTAACCAACATAAATTCAGGGGGAAAATATGTTATTAGAATTGTTTGGCACCTTCAAACATGGGTATCTCCTAAGAATTACATAAAAACATGTGAGAAAAACAGAGTCAAAGGTGAATAATTCTTACTTTGTTCAGTTGTTGTTGCTTTCTGGATGGTTGTGCGAAAATATAAGTTGCAATTTTTCTGATACACAGCCTGCAGCAAGAAAACAAAGCATGTCCTTTTAGACCTATTGGGTAATTATTTTAGAATAGAAATTGCCATGAAATATAGAAATATTAGAAGACACAAATTTTTTTAGAGGCTTCCTTCATACATGTACGGATTTTGTATAGAATGACTAAATTTGTCAAGTAATGATCAGGAGGATGAGTCACCACTCCCAATTATTTTTCAAATTCGTCACTCTTTTTTCAAAGGTAGAAACTCAAGTACAGTTAACTTCATGTGAAGTTAATAGCTGAGAATCGTTAAATAATTTGATAGGTTTGATTAAATTGTCATCAACTTCATATGAAATTAACTACAAATGAGTTTTTACAATAAAGGACGAATTAAAATTGCAAAGAACCACTTTATCCTCCATGTTCTTTGGTCAGGGACAAAATCAGAGGTTTACTCTTAAATTAACCTCCTAAGGACAATGGTTACAAATTTGATAAAAATGTGAACTAGTGCTACATAACATTTCTCAAGGGAATAAGAGGATAAAAGTAAGTCACAGAATAAACACATAGAATTGAATTCTCATTGCAACTAAACTAGTTTTCCTAACTCAAGAAATAACCCAATAGCAAGCTAGCAACATATGCTCCAAAATTGTAACTATTCTTATTCCAATTAATTTGTATAACTACACTTAGGTCCAGTACAGTTCCAATAGAAGCCAGAAAATAATTTGTTGTTCCCATCAAACTCAAGAAAGTGGGAAGCATAAAAACCCTACTTGAATATCAACACCCTAGAAGTATGGAGAAAGAGTAAAAAGGGGGTAGTAAGGTAATTACGGAGGAAGAGGGAAGGTTGTTGAGCTCAGCAATGGCAACTTCGTGGCGCCTCAGTTGCTTCGTGCATTCAGCAATGGCATTCGTATTATCGCTTGAACTCATCGTCTTTTTTTTTTTTTTTTTCCGATTGAGATTTTGATTTGAGGGGTGGATGGGGTTTTCCAAGGTTCTGAAAACCGAACCGGTCATCGAACAACTCTAATCATTGGTTTACTGGTTCATTGGTCTAACCGGTTCAACCGTAATCTAACCCGAGAAACTGTATATAATAAAATAATAAATAAATTATAAATAAATACTCTAAAATATAATTATAGTCTAATATAAATTTTAAAATGTCTACCAAATATAAAGTACTACATCAAGCAAAATCTAATATAATTTTTGATTTCATTAATTATTAACAATTTATCACTTATTAGTCATTATATCACAATTGAACTCATTAATATAGTTACAAGAAACAAAAAAAAAAATTCATTGAATTAACCAAACCAATAATAAAATATTCCATCATCTATTTATCTAGTTAATTAAGTTAATTCAATTCATCTATTTCTTCATTAAAAACAAAAATGACAAATTTATTTGTTCTATAACAAAAGACTAATCATGATGAACAAATAGAAGCTCTCACAAACTTTTAACAAAGTTTTCAGTATAATTTTAATAAAGATCAACAAGATCTTCAGCTGATTATAATTTTAGCCAAATTTGCGTACAATTTTAACAAAGATTAACAATTTTTTTTCCAAAAATTAACCAAGAAAAAAAAAACAGCAGTGAACTAATCATTCAATGATTCAATCAACACCAAGAATACAGAGTATAGACCATAGAGTACCGAACAGCACTGGAGTATAGCTAATCATTTAATGATTCAAGTTATGGAAGGAAAAGCTCTAAGATGGTTCAATCATCGCTAACAACAAGATATGTGTTCAATCTTGCTAGAATCAAACAACAATTCAACAATCATCAACCATCAACCACAATCTCAAATCTAATATCAGCAACAACAGAAATTATAGATTGCAAATTAGTAATTACGATGAAGCAGCAACACAAATTTGGCAACAGAACCAACTGCAACAACTAAAAAACTGCAAGCCAAAATTCAAAAATCAGAGATGCAGTAGAAGTAATAGAACTGCACATTGAGAGTTTAGATCTAAGAAATTCAATTGAGCGAAACATGACCACACTCACTGTGGATCTGTTGTCGCACGGCGGAGCAAAGCGATGGCACCGAGGTCGGTGCCTCGGTGAATGAGGAAGGAGAAGATACCGTAATTGAAGGCAGCGACAGGGTGCCGAATGGCAATGAGGACGGAGGTGCGATGAACGGTGGCGCGATGAACGAGAGTGGCGCTAGTGGTTCTGCGGGGGTTCTTCACCGTGAACCCGCGAACAAGCACGCCGGCGTTCACGCTACGCAAAAAAGAGACAACGGGAGCACTGAGCACTGACCTTCGGCGAGCAGAAGAAGACGACGGCGACCAGAGGGCAGACGAGGACAACGGCTACCAGAGGGCAGACGAGGACAACGGCAACGAGAGGCCAGACGAAGACGAAAGCGACCAGAGGGCAGACGAAGACGACGGCTACCATGATGCAGCTGCTCGACGAAGACGACGGCGGTGGTGGAGGCTAGGGTTGCCATTTGAGCCTTTGGATTTTGGAGGCTAGGGTTGCTTTTTGATTCAGGAAGGGGGCTGGGGGGTCACACATGGTCTTCCGTTTTCAAAGTTCAAAGCAAGGTTCAGAAAACCGTACCGGTCATCTAACCGTTCTAGTTATTGGTTCACTATTTCATTGGTTTAACCGGTTCAACCGGAAAAACTGTTTTATAATAAACACCTGATTCTATAAAAATTCAATGAATAAAGCAACTGGTTCTAAACACTCTTCTACTGCATTTTTTTACTTCAAAAGGGGATCATAAACAACTAGTTCTATGAATAAACAAACTACAACGATATGCAATGCCAAAAATAGGCCAATGATATAAAATAATAAAGGGTTTCTCTTTTCAATTCTATGTTCAAGCTTGTAGCATACCAGAATCAACAGAATAATACCGTTAAAATAGTCTTCCTTCTTAATTCTTATATACCTCAGAATTTCCTACAAAATGAAAATTGAACACAACACAGCTTTAAAACAAAAACAAAATAACACTCAGAAATCAATCACCTCGTCTAAACACAGCCTTAAAACAAAAAAGAACAACATTCAGAGTATGAGCATTAATCACAAAAAATTGATTTCTGAAACAACAAAAACAGCAGAACAACATTCAGAGTTTGAGCATTGATCACAAAATATTGATTTATGAAACAAAACAAAAACAGAAGAACAACATTCAGAGTTTGAGCATTGATAACAAAAAATTGATTTCTGAAACAAAACAAACACTGCAAAACCAACAGAACAGCATTTAGAGTTTGAGCATTGATCACAAAAAACTAATTTCTGAAACAAAACAAACAATCAACAAAACAATGAAAACAGAATTTTTTTTCTTCCTTTAGAAGAAGAAGAAAACAATGAAAACATGAAGCATATAATAAATCAATGATCACCAATATCCAGCAAGAATCTCAAAGACCGTAAATATACAACAACAATTTAGCAAATAAACAAGAACAAAACCTAAATAGAAAATCCAACAAATTAAATCACAGAAACCGAACAATTTAGCAAATTAAAACAACAGCAGCCCAACAATTTAGCAAATTATCAACTTAACAAGTTCAAGAACAGAAAACCACAAAATAAAATAAAATAAAATAAAAATAACAGAAGAACAACAGAACAACAACACAAGAACAATTAGCAAATTAACAAGTTCACACTAACAGTTAAAATTTACCAGAAGAACACTAATACAAGTGGAATCATCGTGCCAATATGTTTTCTACAAAGATGCTATTTGTGCAGCTAAAATTTCCTAATTACTAAGATCCAATTATTCTAATTTCACATGCAATCAACTTACTAAGTTTCTAAAAGCTAGAAATGATAAAACCAACCCGAAATATGGTTAAAGCATTTCATCAAACATGTTGAGTGCGGTAAACTTGAAACTAAATAAGAGAATTCAAAGCTTAGTATCAATGTGATAGAGAAGAGAACATAACTATTGTATACTTTAATTCAGTCTATGAAAAAATCCAAACCACTGCCAAATCAAATAGTTACTTATTGTAATAGAAATAAGAAGTTGCAGAGTTTGAAGCAGAGTATTGGTGTTGTGTGAGTGTATTGTCTGGTGGTGGGTTTAGGGAACTCACGGCGGCTCGACGGCTAGTGGAGCGCGCGGGTTGGTCGCAGAGTTTGAAGCAGGGCAACGTGGCTTCCAGACGAACGCGAACCCGAACGGTGAAGGGCGAGTGAACGCGAACGGTGAACCCCGAGCAAACTTGAACGGCGAAGAACGCGAACGAAGACGACGGCTGAACGAAGACGCGAACGTTAACGGCAACCAACGGCGGCGGAAGCGCGGCTGAGCAGACAAAGACGACGGACGCCGAGCTCGAGGAAGCAGCTGCGATCGGTGACAGCGAACGGGGGTTGAAGACTTGGAGCACGAGGGAAGCTAGATAGACGGACGGACGGCGGCAGTATGCCACTCCTTGCGGCGGCGGTGGTGTAGGTTTACAGTGCTAGGGTTTTTTGGCTGAGTTTCTGTGAATGAAAGAAAGGGAGGGAGAAAGGGACGAAACGAAGGAGCTTCAGAACCAAGAGTGAAAGTAAGCAAATTTGGCAAAAACGACGCCGTTTCTTTTAAACCGGTCGGTTCCTTGTCCGGTTCAACCGGCCGAAAACCGGCCAGTTCGACGGTTTTCCTCTGATTTTTTGAGAAGCGGTTTTAAAAGGCAAATCGAACCGTAATTGCTGCCGATTCACAGTTAGACCGGTCGAACCGGCCGCTTTGGTTTTTAAAACATTGGTTCAAAGACTCAGCAAGCCTAAAATGGCGTCGATTTCTTCAAACCGGCCGATTTCTTGATAAACGGTTTCACATGTCTGCCAGGACCAATCCAATTAATGAAAATGCGATTCCAAAATTAAATTGGAAGTTTGGAACCAACATTCAGATCTTAATTGGAGGAAAAAAAAAAAGAAAATAAACATAATATAAAAAAAATACAAAAGTCAAGAATATTTTTTGAAAAAAATAGGGGAATTTCCCCTGATTCTCATTATTATTTTTTCTTTCAAAATGACGAGCTAATAATACCATAGAAGGAAGAAGAATTAATGATGATCAGTATTTTTTTCGTATGACATATGAAGCATGGACATTTTGCTGAGTTATCGTGTTCACGTGTTAGACACATTTTGAATACGACATTCACCGACACTCGTCGAACACGCATATTTGTTGTGTCTAAATCGTGTCTTAATAAAAAGTAAAAAATTTTTTACTTTAGACACACCTAAATACCATCACGTGTCAGCGTGTCCAATCTTATTCTTAACGCATATTTTTGAAATAAATTTAAATATAGTATATATTATTATTTATTAAAATCAAAAAATATTTTAAATGCTTAATATAATTAAAGTAAGATATTAAAAATAATTTAAAAAATTAATTTATATTTTAATATTAACAAAATATCAAAACATTATTATAATTTATTTAAAAAATATTTTATATTTTATATTTTATATGTATGCGTTGATTTTAAAATTTACGTATCCACAGGCACGGACCTACGTGCTATGACAGGGGCACTTGTCCCCACTCCGATTTCAATTTCTTTTAAATATATATATATATATATATATATATATATATATATATATATATATATATATTTTTATTTTAAATTTTAAATAATTCTATTATAAATAAATTAAATCCAATTATTTAAATTTTTAAATTTATTTTATCTTGACTATTAAATAATCTAATCAAATTTAATCTTCTTTCATTTTCAAATTTCAGCCGTCACTACTCTTTTATTTTATTAAAACATTTTTCTTACTTTTCAACTTTTTTTTTCTATTCATTTTTCAATGGTCATTTTTTTTCATCAAAAAATAAATTTTAAATATTTTTTATATAATTTTTTATGACTCTATGTATCTTTTAATTTTATTATTTTTCTTTTTGATATTTTCAATTGTAAATTTTAATTCAAACAATTATAGTTTAAGTATTAATCTAATTTGTTATTCTCTTCATAAATTTATATATTTTATTTTATTCTTAATTTACTTATCCTTATTATTTATTTGTTTATCTTTTGTTCTATTTTATTAGTAATTATGTTGCATATAAAATTCTGAAGTCAATTGATCAATTTATTAATTTAGAATATATACTTTTTTATTTTTAGAAATAATATGAAAAATATTTTAAAAAATATATTTCGTCTTATTTTATTATATGTAATTTTTTTTTCTTGTATTCGAATAATTAATGTATATTTTTATTTTTTAAAATTTAAATTAATATTTTTTTAAATGTAATGTATATTATTTTTGTCCCCTAATATAAATTTTTTGGGTCTGTTACTGCTATCAACATATCCTGTGTCTCGTGTCGTGTCATGTCTCATGTCCGTGTCCGCACAATATAGCGTACGACGGAACCAATTTTTTTCATAGAAATTGAATAAAAAGTGTGAAATAAAATGCAACAGTCGTAAATATGGACAATAACTATACCGACATAGCTATAATTTCTATGCTAGTCCACCATCGCCGAATTAGGGGGTCTGTCCAAAATGATATCTAAACATAATAATGAGATAACTAGAAATATATTTTAGGAAGACACTTCTTAGTTCCAGTCTTCCCAAGTGATCTTTCCTAAAAATATGTTTAGATATTTTGATTAAACTCATAAGTGGAGAATATATAAAGATTGAAATCTTTGTTGAATAACCCCCTCCACTCGATCAAATAAGTCCATGATAAAATCATCCCAATTACAATTGTCAAAAGTTGCTTTTCAGTAAAAAAAAGTGGGGAACAACAACATAGTGGAGGACAACATTTCCACAAGCAAGGAACCACTATCGTAAGTTCGTAACCACCAGGAGAAATTTCCAAATTAGAATCAATGTCCAATTCCATAAGCAAAATTGGCCAGCCAATCACCGACCACAATGATGAAAAGCAAATAGTTAATACATGCAATATATTCATATTAGTAAGATTGACCAAATCTGTATTCTATTGCTTATTTTTCTGGATTTAATTACACACGGAGGAATAAAGGGGGGAATAGATACAAAAGGCTGTACATTTATCTGCAAAAATTACACCTACAAATATTTTATTCCAATTCTCAATTTCCAATATGTCATTTTCCTATCTCAAATATGCCATACCATATGCAAAGTTCACATTCCCCTACTCTCACCCAGTTTTCAACATGCTTTTGAAACCAAAATAACCAGGACCTAACTTTATATTAGACGCTATAATTATCAAGAATTGTCTAGCTTTTTCCGAGGCTTAGCTGATTCTATTGTTTAAAGAAAATGTCTAAACCCTTGAATCAATGCATTTAATTCAGGGCTTACAGATTGGTAGACATCTAAGACTCATGCTCCATATAAAATGATATCGAGCTTGTAATTTAAATAACTTGTAATAATAAGCTTGAAGAGAGAAAGGCTGATAATACAGCCTTGAGCAAAGAAAATAGAAGAGAGTAAAACGAGATTGAGATTGAGAGAAAAAGAAATTTTGGAATGATTTAATTAATTCAGGGAACTAAAACTATGTGCAGTGTAGATAGTTGTACAAATAGGAATAATAAATAACTAACTAGTGGTGTAGAACTTAGATCTAACAGACTAACTAACTTGCCAGCTACACAAAACTATTCTACAACTATACAAAAAAAACTCTAACAAATTACTATTTTACTGCATTTTCAGTTTCATTTGGCAATGCAATGCATGCAGCTGTATTATGTTACAGTCCCCTGCAAGCTGGTATTACTTGGGTTGTGCAAATCAAGTAAGCCCAGCTTGGAAAGCAAGTGAGAAAATGGTCTGAGAGCAAGGGGTTAAGTGAAAAGCTCTGCAGGTTGCTCACTAGAGACAATGTGCCTGAGATTAGAAATCCCTTCTTTAAATTTGTTTCGAACCACATGACAATCCACCTAAACATGCCTGGTTCTCTCATGGAATACAGGATTTGATGCAATGTAGATAGCTGAATTATTGTCACAAAAAATATCGACCGGAAGAGGAGGGTGAATATCAAATTCTTTTAACAGCTTGAGTAACCAAATAAGCTCACAAGTGCCATTAGCAAGGACACGATATTCAGCTTCTGATGAGGACCTTGAAACTGTGGCTTGCTTTTTACTCTTTCAAAAAAAGAGAGTGTGGCCAAGAAAGAAGCAATAGCCACTAATGGATTTTCTAGTGTTTTTGCTAGCACCCCAATCAGAATCTAACCAGAGAGTTTAAAAGAATTGTTGGCTGAGAAGAATAGGCCTGTTGCAGGGGATTGCTTTAGATATCAAAAGACTCGATAGGCTTTCGTTAAGTGAGCATCAATGGGTGAATCCATGAACTGAGATAAGCACCCAACTGAATAGCTTAGGTCAGGTCTTGTATTTGTAAGATATAGAAGTCTGCCCACCAATCTGCGATACATGGTTGCATCAAGAAGAGTAGAACCTGAATCCTTAGACAGGGAGGTAGTATACTCCATAGGCATAGAAGCTGGCTTGGCACCAAATAAGCCACAATCCGTGATTAAGTCTAATGCATATTTCCTTTGATACAGTGCGATACTGATTTTGTTGTGCGCCACCTCCATACCAATAAAAAACTTGAGGATGCCAAGATCCTTAATCTTGAATTTATCATCTAAGAAAACCTTAACGGCCTGAATTTCATCCGGATCGTTTCCTGCCACCACTAAATCATCCACATAAACAAGGATGGCAGTAAATCTTGTACCGGTGGATTTAGTAAACAATGAATGATCATTTTTAGATTGAGTGAACCCCAAGTTAGCAAGAGCAGCAGAGAGTTTGATGTTCCACTGGCAACTAGCCTGTTTCAAGTCGTACAAAGATCTCGTCAACTTGCAAACTAACTTGGGATTTGAACATTGCAGTCCCTTTGGGAGTGGAGGTCGCCATGAAGGAAAGCCGTATTCACATCAAGCTGATGAAGGTGTCAGTTCTTCGCTGCGGCAATGGCAATGCAAGGAGAACTCTCATAGTGCTCATCTTCACAACGGGACTAAAGGTGTCAATGTAGTCCACTCTAGGAATTTAAGTGAAGCCTTGGGCAACAAGCCGCGCTTTGTGTCTCTCAATGGTGTCATCCGGATTGAATTTGGTACGAAAGATCCATTTACAACCAACTGCATTCTTTCCAGGAGAAAGAGGAGTGATGATCCAGGTCTTGTTTTGCTCATGAGCAGTGAGTTTTGCCTCAATGGCCTTCCACCAGCAATCATGCATGACAGCCTCAAAATAGTGTTTGGGATCTGGGTTATTTATGAGTGAAGAAGTAAAGGCCAGGTGCTTGGGAGAGAGAATAATGCATATGACAAATGATGAGAAAGAGGATACTTACAAGTTGGAAGGTAATTGGATAGCATTCATTGGATCTCTATGTGATGAAATGTGGAAACAATGAAAATCTTTAAGATAAGACAATTGTTTTCTTTCTTGTTCAAATCTTCTAAAAATTGGTACAGTAGGTGGAGGTTCAATGTTAGTGGATGTATGGTCTAATGGTGCTTGTGCTAATGCTGGTTCCAATGCTAAGGATGATGAAGAAGTAATTATGTCATGAGAGATGCCATTGGCAATGTAGAACTTATAGATGAATCTGATGCAATGCTTATGGTGGGAGGTGCTGGTGTGTTATGATGAGATGCAGCTGTATTATGTGTGAAATTATCATAGTAAAATACAAAAGGGTCAGAATTTGACGACTTCAATGGATGTTGATGTATGGAAGAGAGATCGTTTGTCACTTGTTTAAAAGAAAAATGGTGCTCATAAAATTCAGTGTTTCTTGATATGAAAAGTTTTTTTTGTTTCAAGTCAAACAGAATGTATCCTTTTGTGCTTGATTGATATCCGAGAAAAATATATTTTCGAGCTCTTGGATCTAATTTTCTTCTATCAGCACTTAAAGTAATGGCAAAAACAAGACAACTGAACACCTTGAGAGAATTTAAATCTGGTTTAGCGTTGAAAAGAGCTTCATAAGAAGTTTTATGATTTAAGAAAGTGCTTGGCAGTCTATTGATTAAATGTATCGAATATTGCACTCCATAGTGCCAAAAATATTTTGGAACATGAGAATGAAATAAAAGTGTTCTTGCAACATTCAATGTGTTGATGCTTCCTCTCAACAATTCCATTTTATTGAAGAGTCTCAACACAAGATGTTTGATGCAATATTCCTTTTGAGTTGTAGAAAGAATCCATTTTAAACTCCATTCCATTATCTGTTCTAATTTGTTTAACGATTTTATGAAATTGGGTTTGCACCGGTTGAACAAAATTTTCACCAATTTTGCAACTTCTGATTTCAATTTCATGCAATAAATCCAAGTGAACCTTGTTTTATTTTCTACAATAGTAAGAAAGTATTTATAGCCAGAAGTTGATAGAATTGAGAGTGACCCCAAAATATCTATGTGTATTAAGTCAAACACTTTCAGAGTGTGTGTTACTAGTAGAAAATGACAATTTCTTTTGTCTAGCAAAGTGACAAGAATCACAAACATGAGATGATGAGATGCACTCGATGAATGAAAATGTATTTTTCATTATGGACATTCTACTATATGGTAGAAGACCTATTCTAGCATGCCATAAGGTTCCTAGATTTTGCTGCACTATCAGATTTATTGAGGGTGTAGGAACCGGATTTTTCACGGATAAAATCATTTAAATGTCCAAATTAAATTCCGGAAAGTTAGGATGAGAATTTGGGAATTTAAATATGATTTTTGGACTCAGTAGGTCCTTCCGAGTCAGAAAATGTGTTTTCTGCGAAAAATCGTGAAAAACTGCGAACCGACAGTCGAACCGGTTCAAGTCTGCCTGGTACCGCACGAGAAAAAGTAGAAACAGAAAAAACCTTAGAAAAACATTAGTAATAGAAAATCGGGCGTTAATTTTAAAGGTTTGGCTCGAAGTTGGGCCAAACAGGCTAAAAATACTAACGGGTTGGACCGGGCTCAAGTTGGGCCCAAGCCCAACATATATAAGGTTCACTTAATGAACCAAATCAGCAACAACACTCAAACACACCTACACTCACGCTGAAATGAAGAGAGGAAGAAGAAACCCTCTTTTGGCACTATTCATCATCTTCTTCCCAAGCTCATATCTTGAGCTATAGAGCTCCGATCGTCGCACCGTTTGCGACTACGCATTTCTTGTGAAGAGCTCTACAAAATCCATCTAAAAAACTCTTGAGATAATCATGAAATCTTCCTAGTTCCTCTCTTTAAAGTTTCGAGTTTTTAGGGTTTTGGCTAAGTGAGGTTTTGTGATTTTTGGGTGTTTAGGTACACTCTAGCCTTTGATTGATATTGGTTTTGCCTTTCAAAACTGTTGGATAAGGTAAGAGGCAGTGAAACTCTTGTAAAATTTCAATTGTAATGAGCTCTATGTTGATTTATGATGGTTTGTGCACATATAGCTTGGTTATGGTGAGTTTGGAGTTTGTTGATGCTTGTTGGAGAATCTTGGTGGCTTAGATTGTGCTTGAAAGCTTGTCTTGGGCTCAATTTAGGGTTTTGGTGCATATTGGGGATCGACCAAGGTATGGTTTTGGTTTTCTCTATGTAGTATATAATATTCATGGACACTTAGGCTAGTGACTTATAGGATAGGTATGCATGATAATGGTTGATGAGTTGGGAATATTGATGTATGATGATTTATTGTAAATTGGTGATGATAGGGTGATGATTGACTATGTGAATTCGACAAATGAAGTGTGATGATATGTGTGATGTTGGAATTGATGAATTGGTAAAGTGGTTGGAAAATGTGAAAGAAGATTGATTAGCCTGTGTGTTAGGTGATATATGGATGTTGAGGAAGAGGAGAAGGTTATGTGAATGAAAGTATGGTAATATTGGTGTAATATGGCGCAATAGGTTAATCTTGATGAAAAATGGAGTTTTTGAATGGTTTGGTATGATTTGGAATGTGTATGGTAAGAAATTGTGGAAATTGTGAAGTTTGGTAAATTTAGGTTTTTGGGTGAACTTTGTTCGATCATAATTTTTTTCTCGATTTTCGAAATTGATTGAAATTTGTTTATAATTAAAGATCTTTGAAAACCCTTTAAATCGATATAAAGTTTGAAGAATTTGGAATTTTAGGAAGGAAGTTATGATCATTCAAAGTTGGTGTTAAAAATATGAAATTCTGCAAAGTCACAGAATTTTATGATTTCTGATGTGTGCGCACGCACAGCTTTGTGCGCGCACATAACCCTGCGAAAATTTTGATCTGTGTGGACGCACACACCTGTACGCATGCACACACCTGTGCGCACGCACAGGCAGAGAAGTGCCTACTGGTTGCAGCGCTAGCACAGTTGGTGCGCACGCACATTAGAGGAAGAATTTCAACCTGTGCGGACGCACAGGCCTGTGCGGATGCACACGTTGGGGAGGCCAGTCTGTTGGAGGCGCTGACACAGGTTGTGTGAGTGAACAAATCCTTTTGAGTTTTGACCCTTGTGCGTACGCACACCCCTATGCGTACAGGCGCAAAACCCTGGATAGTGATCCGAGCACTATATCTCGGGGGTTCCCACACCATGAATCCGAAGGACAACATCTCCATGGAGATGTGTCGGGTTGGCAGTTGAATTGACAATGTGATATCATAGCCAATAGAGCAGGCATTCATCATATATATTTTCTATCTGTTTGTATGCTTTGTTTACTTGTAATGGCTTGCCTAATTGAATAACATGCTTACTTGCTATCTAAATTATTTGTCTTATATGCTTCTACTTGTGCTTTACTTGCATTGTATATTACCTGTGTTTTTTACTGGATTGAGGAGGTTTGGAAGGCGGTGGCGATGGGATCGCATGGAGGATCAGTTGGTGAAGGCTGTAGGATAGTGGTGTTTGGTTAGAGTAGAAATCCCCTAAGATAGATGACATGGTTTATTTAAGTCAATGTTGGTATATTATGCTTATCTGTTTTAGAATGCTTAAGTTTGAAATCTTGTGATGGATATGGAGTTTAAGATTGCCTTTGGCGTCCCGGGGTCTTATATCCTACATCACTGGGCACTGTTACCATACTGAGAACCTCCGATTCTCATACCATAATTATGTTGTGTTTTTCAGATACAGGTCGCAACCCACCTCGGTGAGTTGTTTTGGATGGTGACAGAAGCGGAAGATCTTGGATTCTTTTAGAGTCTTTTGGTTTATTTTGTTTATACATCTCTCCTTTTGTATTTTGTTTTGCCTAGAGGCATATATTTGAGAGAACAAAATATGTATAAGTTGTTTGCACTGTATAATTCTGTTTACCTGTATATGGCTAGCCGGCTTAAACTCCGCGAGTCGTGACTAGTTTCCTATGATATTATATACTTATCTTTTGTTATATCTTATCTGTTTCTCGTGCCTTAAGCTAGTAGTTTCGTTAGTACGTTTTGTGCTTTTAAAATTCTGTTTTTGAGCTATATCCTTCATCGGACTTCTAGATTATACTATTCTTTCTATATATATATATATATATATATATATATATATATATATATATATATATATATATATATATATATGTATGAGTTTAAAACTGTTGTAATCTTTGATTAACCTTTACTTTACGGCACGACATAAGGCTTAGGCTAATTAATGTGTTACAGAGGGTATATGAACTGCTGGTGTAGTTAGTTTTCAAGGTTGAGCATTCATCATATAGAGATCACCAATGACATTTGTCCAATCATCTTCAATGATGGGAGTACATGTATCTCACAAGAAGAATTAGTGAATTTTAATTCACAATGCAATGATTTTGTGAGTTTAGAAACTGAAATTAAATTATATTTGAAGCGAGGTATGAATAAAATATTGGTAAGGATCAAATTGTTCGAAAGTTGTACAGTGCCACAAATGTTTGTAGTGATGGTGGAGCCATCAGGTAGATTTACTAAGAATGGCTTCATGTAAAAGAAAATTTTAAAAGACTCTTGAAGGTACGATGCATAATCAGTGGCTCCACTGTCAAGTATCTAAGAGGTTTTATTAAAATTTGATGACATATTCAAGAAATGCCTACTTTTTGGCTGAGTGAGGGTGGCCGAAGAAAAGATGTGGTTAACACTATTGGAAGCTGGCATGAATGGTTGTTGGAGGAGAGCCAGTAAAGTTTTATTTCTGATCTGGAGTTAACACAAGTAATTTATCGCTACTCTTTTCATCCGAGCCAGAATCAGTGATCTCAGCACTGGAATTCTCAACTGGAATTCTCAACTGTCCCTGTAGTGCTGATTTGATTAGCTACTCGCTGTTTTAAGTGAGCAGGAAAGCCTTTTTTCTTGCTGCAAGTTTCTGCTAAATGACCAATTCGATTACAATAGCTACAAAGCTTGGAAGTGTATTCTCGACCATATGATTTCTGAGTGCCTCCTCTACCTGTACTTCTCCCATGGCTTCTGCCTCTCGCTGGGAATGAACCACCTCCAGCCGAGTCTTGCACTTCCAAAGAATTAGTTACAATTTTAATATCAAACAACTCACAATTCAACTGTCGTTCCTGTTGAGTTGGCATAACTAGCACAATATTGATTTCAGGCAATGGCTTCATAAGCATAATTTGTGATTTAACAGTGGAATATTGTTCATTCAAACCTCTCAAAAATTTAACAACATATTCTTCAGATGCATGATCTCGAACGATTTTTAATCCACAAGAGCAACCACTCACACAAGGAACACAATTAAGGATGGCATGTAAATTTTCTAATTCTTTCCAGATAGCCTTCAACATTGTAAAATAAGAAGTGATAAAGAGATCACCTTGTTTGAGTGCATAGAATTCCTCTTTCAACTCACCTACTCAAAAAACATCTCCATGCAAATAACGATGCCTCAAATCGTTTCACAAATCTGCATCTGAACTAATCCACATCACGCTTTTAGCAATCTCAGGACTGAGAGAGAGGTTGATCCAAGAGAGAAGAAGATTGTTGCACCTGTCCCATGCTTTGAAAGTAGGATCGCCTTCGGTCGGTTTCGAAATCAATCCTTCAAGGAACTTCACCTTGTTCTTCGATCTCAGTGCTCTCCACATGTCATGCGACCACTGGTAATAATTTTGCGGCGTTAGCTAGAGCAGAATCAGAGGAGTTCCAGGACTTTCTTCTAGATGAAAAAATAAGGACTGATCGGATCGGAAATGGTAGAAGAGGAGCCGGATCTGCCGATGTGTGCTTGAAATTGAGAGAATTGACACATGAAACTAGTGAATCTCTCAAAATCTGCAGTGAAATTCGATGAATGACTTGCATTCGGATCTGGTGAGTGATCTGTCATTTCTGACTTTGGAGGCTCTGATACCATGTAAAATAATATCGAGCTTGTAATTCAAATAACTTGCAAGAACAAGCTTGAAGAGAGGGAGGCTTGTAATGCAGCCTTGAGCAGAGAAAATATAAGAGAGTAGAACGAGATTGAGATTGAGAGAGAAAGGAATTTTGGAATGATTCAATTAATTCACAAAACCAAAATTATGTGCAATGTATATAGCTGTACAAATAGGAATAATAAATAACTAACTAGTGGTGTAGGACTTAGATCTAACAGACTAACTAACCTGCCAAGTATACAAAACTAACTCTACAGCTATACAAAAATAACTCTAACAGATTGCTATTTTGCTGCATTTCAGTTTCATTTGGCAATGCAAAGCATGCAGCTGTATTATGTTACACTCCAAGTGCACCCATATTTTTAAGCTAAGCTCAAATTCACATGAAATTCCTTTCCACAACAGTTTTAAGGACCTCCAATTTTTGGATGACCTCTGGATTCAGCATATCCCTTGCTTCCCTAATAAGGGTACCTTCTGTGCTCAAATGATAAGTATCCACCACAGTCTTTATCCATGTGTGAAGTTTCTCTGGTGTCCTAAAAATTAATAACGAAATGGTTAACACAACTGTAAGTAAATTCTATTTCAATAAGTTAAAATCCTAAAATTAATACATACGTATACAAGTTATCAACATCGATTCCTTCAAGTTCTTCTCCAGGTGTAAATGTATCTTTGAGAGCACACAGTTGTTCCTCAGGATCCTCAATTCTAATAAGATATTTGATAATTCGAATCTCTTTTGGCACAAGTCTCTGTAGGTTTCCCACGGCAGTCTTGTATAAATGATAAAGTACATCTTTTACCTGCATACAATAATATAAGAAAATGGCAAGATTTACATATAATGTTATGGCAAACATAAATCTGAAATGAGTAGACCCTTTTATGACATCTCTCCTTTAACAAAAATGGAATTCCCATGTGGTTACACTACCAGTGTACCCTAAATAAACTATATTAGTTGCAAACTTGCAATAATCATACAAAAATTTCTTAACCTTCGAGCTCATAAAGTTAAGTAGATATATCAACATAGATAGGAATAGGAAAATGCAGATTTCATCATCAATACCTCATCTTTCATCATGTTTGATTCCTTAGCAGCCGACCAAGCTTTGGTGATCATCAATACCAATGTGGAATCAAGTTCTTTTTTTTCAGCCAAACTGTCTATTTTTCTGCAGGCAGCATCAAGTGAGGGCGAATTGAAAATATCTTGGAATTTCAACTCTGCTTCATTTAACTTTTCCATGCTTTCGGTTGCATCGTCATAGGCTTGTACAGCAGCCAAGCAAATGTTCCCAAGCTTTGCAAGTTCTTGTCACAAAAAAAAGGAAGGTTATAAACAAACAAATTAATTAAATATGCAGGACTGAACTACCGCCATTAGTATTCTGAGGATCAATTAATATTATTCTAGTTTTTAAGTTTCGATCAAGGGTACTAAAATTTACACAAATTTAAGAGTCTAAGTTTCTTCTACCTCATTAAAGTTAATTTATGGCAAATAAGAAAAATAATGTAATTGTTCAGAATACATCCAAAACTCAGAACTGAATGAACTAAATGTGGCTTGATAATTTACAAGACAAGAAATGAAGATGACACATTTTGATATGAGATTGGAAACTAAATCCAAAGTGTTATAGAAAATAGACAAAGATGCTATAAGCCTGTAAAACAAAATCCTACCATTTTGCATTTCAGCATTGTCATAGTAGGATTCAGCTACAGTATGAAGGTGCACAAAGAATTCTTTTGTAAAATCTTTACGACGCTTGGCGACAATGTCAGTAATTCCTGATGGGTCCCCTTTGATAACTTCAAGTAGATCATTATGTCTTTGCACATCCTCATCAATCTGCACAAGAACTTTTTAATAAAATTGCAACATTCCCTACTTTATGCCTCCCAAATAAATACAGCTTACAGTAGGACTGCATTACAAAAATACAATAATGATCATATCCCATTCAAACTGTGGCAAAACAAAAATGGGGGACTGAAAAGCAAGGACATATTATTCCGTCCTTCCTTTCTTTCTTTCTTTCACACCTTGTCCGTGCACATAGCAATATGGTTACACCCTATAAACACTACAAATGGTATATCCTTAAACTCTTAAAGTGCAGGACTATTTCCTTGATACAACCATCTGTCTTGTTAGGCCATTACAAATGGTGTTTCCAGGGCTTCAAGCTTTGACCTGTAACAAATTTCCAGTATAACAGTGTGGTTTGTACTATCTAACACCTTTTTTATTTCATATTCATTTCTTGTCTTACAAATAGTGCACATGGTAATACCTCTTTAAGCTTCCTTCCAAGGCGGAGCAGCCTCTCCTTCATTGTGGGATCAGCCTCGACATCTGCCCTATCCTGACATCGCTTGAAGAAATGGGGCCTAATGCTGTCCCACTCCCTGCTAAAAGCCAGCAACCTCCTCCAATCGGTAGGTGTGGGCTTGTCAACCATGAAAACACCAATAAGCTTATCACACACCCTAACCATTCGACTCTCATCCAACAGTACCTCTTCTTTTCCACCGCCACCGCCACTGCCATCATCAACATCAACACTGCTTCCAGAGGAACTGGCAGAGGACAAGCCTTCACTAACAGTTAGACAGTGCCACAACCTTCCCCCTGCTTCATATCAAAAATAAAAAAAATTGTTCACAATGGCAGCCCTATGATCTCTTGAAACATAGAAAACAAACAAAACAAAAGAAAATATGGATAAATTTTGCTCTGCAAGTTTGTTATAGGCATTTATACAAACAGATGGAGCGCAAACTTGAGTACTAGGGTAACTAACAATTGTAACTAACTGAATAATTAAGTGGTTAATTACCTGTGGTTGGAAAATTGAGGCGCGGAAATGAAAGAGAAGTTTTTGAGGGAAAAGCAAGAAATGGAAGAGTAGGTTGGGTAGTGGACAATACTAGAGGAACTGAATAATAGCGCGACGGAAGAATCATTGCATGTGACTCCATTTAGCAATAACACAATCCTGAAATACACAATGCTCTCTTAATTCCAAATTAAACTTGAAAAGTTCAAAATCACACCATGTATTCAAAAGATAAATAAATAAGGTAATCATATTCTGGTACACATAGAAACCTGAACAGGAGTGGTTAAGATAAAAGTTAATATCAAAGTGGTGCTTTACAATCCTAGACTACCTACAGCCATCAAATACGGCTAAAATTCACATCAGGATGTGTAGCATCATGTAATTCACTCAAGTGAATCCTATTGAAGAAAACTTGAAAGTTGAAACTTGAAACCAATCCAAAAATTGATAGTCCAACATAATGCTGCTCAATGTAGCTAGACTAATACAGAAAAGTCACAGAGTTTAGCAAATCATTGAATCAGAAGACACATCATTAGACATGTACAATTTTCAGCAACAAAGTTCCAAGCAGTGAACAAAAAGAAACCCAACATGCACTATCCTTCTCTAATTTACCAGACAAAAATGCCATCAAATCCTCTTCTCACCCCCACAACCCCTTGCAAAAATAATCAAGAGCATAGTGGAGGGTGGGATCCTGATCATTGATCACTAATGGTAGGGTGCATTTCAAAACAGGAGATTTCAAAATCAATGGATAGATCCCTCAGAAAGCCAAGTATCAACATAGTAGGGGACACAGCTTCAAAATCGAAAACAGGTTTCTCAACCCCTTCACAAGCAAGTTGCGCAGAGGGAGCCCCCATGTTTGTTTTGATTTCGATTCCGGTACCCATTAAAACAAAGTAACAACCTTCAAGATTACTAAAATTTTTCTCACAGGGAAAAATCCACGTACTGACGGAGAATAGAAAAACAGAAAAAAAGGCAGAACCAGAGCTAATCAACAATCAAATAATCACTCAATAAAAAATTAGTACCACAAAAAATTCAAATTTTTAATAACCATTCGATGACTTTTGAGCAAAGAACGAAGAACAAAGAATGAAAAAAAAAATGAAGTCATTGCCTTCGTTCTAAGCAGTCTGAGCAGAGGGGCAGAAGCGCGACCGAGACGGAGACCAGGAGGCGAGCACGACGACTAACGGCGGCAGAAGCGTGGCTGAGCAAACGAAGAGAAGACGGCGGACGGCGTGCTCGAGGAAGAAACTGCACTTGGTGAATGAGGAGAGGGGTTGGAGACTCGGACTCGACGCCCAAACGAAGACGGTGGTGTTGAGCGTGACGGATGCCGGCAGAAGAGCGGCCGTGGAGGAGGCTACCGCTAGAGTTTGGCTTAGTTTGATAAAATCTTTATTTTTTAAAAGTAAAAGCTAGTTTTTAAAAGATAATTTCTTAAGAAATATAGTATTTATGTTTGATAAATTAAATTAAATAATTTTAAATAAATATAAACAATAATAATTATATTTGGTAAAATAATTTTTAAAATTTAAAAATATAAAAAAATATAAATTTAAACGTTAAATTTAAAAATTAGTTAATATATGAAGTTATATTATATTTTTTTATTTTAAAAGATACATACTAATTTTAAAATGTTTCGCCTCAGATGTTTTTAAAAATATTTCAATTTTTTAAAAGCTACAAATACAAATACATAGTCTTTTTATGCTTTTAAAAAATACAAACACCTATTTAAAAAAATTTATCAAATTAAACCTTTTCTCTTGTTTTGGAAGAAATCTTGGTTTGAATCAAAGAATGAAACTCAATTGTCCTATTTTTATTATAAAATTATTTTTGTGAAATAATAGAAAATTATTTTTATCTTATTTTTATTTTTAGTATTTATTTATAATTTATTTATTATTTTATTATTTTTTTAATTAAACCATAATTAGATCAATAAACTAATAAACTAATAACTAAAACAGTTTAATCACCAATCCGATTTTTAGAACCTTGATTTAGCTTCAGCTTTGGTTCGAAAGGACTTTGAATTGGTAATTTCCTTTGCTTTTCTCATATTATTATATAAGGACTCCATTTTACGCTGTAGTGCCTGCTTTACCCTCTATTCTTCTTTTTTTCCCTTTAATTTTAGGTTAACAATAATCTTGTAAATGTTATATATTTCATTTTTATTCTCTTTTTGTAACAAAATAATTTAGTTTAGATTCTTATAGTAATATTGAACTAGTCTTTATTATTCTCCTGAAGCGAAAATTCATTTTATTCAGTTCAAAACAAGATAGTTTAACAAAATTCAATAAATAAATTCAGTTCTATGTAGGAGAGAAGACTCAAACATATAGACAAAAGCTCATGCTTTTATATTGAACAAATAAAAGCTCATGCTTTAGTATAATTTTAACAAAGATTAGCAATATTTTAATTTTCAACAGACTGGTCACAATTAAGAAACTACACTAGCAATGCCACATCACATCACACCACACAATTTATACATAATTCCAACCAAGTTTGGAAAACCAGATCTCTTAGCGGCAATAGATAGAGGTCCTTGTAAAATAGCACCATTAGTAGTGATATTATGTTTTCAAACACATAATACCATAAGCAAAAAGCTAATTCTTATCGAAATAATCAAATTTTAAAAGGTTGAATAATAGACTAGAATCAACTTTGCCAAACCCAGCAGATAGCATGTTTTCAACTTCAGGACATAAATCCAATTACAAAGCCAAAGCTAAAGAACAAATATGGAAGTAAAATTTAACAAAATTTTGTTATACTTTGGCAGGAGTCTCATTTGAATAAACAAACCATTTTCTCATTTTGATGAATTTATATTTTTTCATATGATTCGGAGAGGAACGAAGTTAATCATTCAACAAGTTAATCATCCAACAGTTCAATCTGAGTAGCACTAGCAGTAACAAAGAACCAAGAATGAAAAAATAAAGAAAAAAAAGCAATCTAAGTAGCACTAGCAGAATCCTAAACCTTTGTTCTCACATCTGAACAGACCATTAAAAATATGAAGAACAAGCCCTAACAGTGAGCACTGACCTTCGATCTGAGCAGCAGACAAGGACGGCAATCAGTTGAGTGCGACAGCAACCAGGCAACTGCGAGCAGACAAAGACCAGACGACGACCACTGTTATTCCTTCTTCTTCACTTCACCACTGACGACTCACGACAGCACTCTGCCAGATCGAACGAGAAGCAAGGGGGCAGAAAAGGTAACTTGTTTGAGAGTACGATATTTGTAATTTATGTGGTGATTACCACTAGGTTTTTGTGTTTTGTGTATGTGGTTTTTTCTTTTTCTTCTTTTCCTTACCAATCATTTGCGTTTCACTACTTACATTGTACATACATAAATTTGTCTCCCCTAATATACAACCACCTGTGGATTTAACAGACCTCAAAGAAGCTCTCATCAAAATCAATCACAATCACTTCCATTTTCACTTTCAATTTTGCTCTCAACTTCATTATTTTCTTCCAAGTTGAATGTGATTTTCATCTCTTGGCCAACTAACTCAGCCAGGTCCTTTCTATTGCAAACTCTGTAACCATCTATAATAGCCTTGAACAAAGACTTGCATGGCTCGATCTCTCCGCCTCTTAGTTGGGTAAATATCCGTTTCACGCCTTCAACCATGCCGGCTTTTCCATAACAACCTACCATATTAATCTGAGTCACAATGTCCGGCTCCAAATGCTTATCCTGCATTTTCATGTATGTCTTCAAGGCCTTGTTGATTTCTCCAGCCGAACCATATGCATAGATTGCCACATTATATGCATAGGAGTCAAGATCAACCTCGGATTCTATGAATGTCTGAATGGATTTAAGCGCCAAATTGTGCATACCAACTAAAGAATATAAAGCAGTGATCGCAGCTTGCGCGCATAAGGCTTCCCCTCCTTCAGAGATGATTCCAACTGCACAACTGCTTCAATTGGAAACCCTCCCTTCTTTAATACAGTGAACAACACTTTAAAAGTTCCATCATTTGGCAAAAGCTTCTTAGATATCATCTCATGTATTAGTTCACCACACTCATAAAGCTGTCCATAAGTGGTATAACAAACCTTTACCTTATTATATGAAACACAATCCCTCAGTAAACCTAAAAGCCTCATCTCCTCCGCAATCTCAATGGCCTCGTCGATCCTTCCCATATCTTTATAAAGATACATCATTGTCACGTATGAAATCCCATCTGCCCAGCCCTTTTCTCTCAAATTCTTGAAAGCCATCTTGGCTTCGGATACCAATCCGAGATCTGCAAAGAGACTGATCATACTATTGCACGCAACTAAATCAAGACCACCTTCCAAGTTCTGCATCCATTCATAAATCGCTTTTACTCCTTCCAAGTTCCCAACCTTACAATAAGACTTTAGCAAGGATGTCAACACAACTAAATTGGCAGATAATCCGGATTCTTCCATAATGTTGAAATACCAAAGTGCCTCCTCAAGACTACCGTATTCTGCAAATCCGTTTATTAAAGATCCATACACAACCTCATTTGGTTTTACTCCGGCTCGTAGCATTTCCTGGTACACACTGACAGCATCAGAAAGCTGACTGAGACAAGCATAGGATGCAATAACAGCAGAAAAAGTCTGACAATGCGGCTTAAATGACATCCCTTGCATTTCAACCATGAGATCTCTTGCCTGATAGACTAAATCAGCACCGGATAACATCTGAATGAGAGAATTATAAGTGCAACCATCAGGCCAAGTCCCATGATTCTTCATTCCTCTGAAGACAGAAACAGCTTTGCTGTAAAGTTTTCCTTTGCCATACACTTTGATCAAGATATTGTATTCTATGACATCCCTTCTCTGCCCTGACACACCTCTTTCCCTATAAAACACATTCTCGGCTTCAAGCCAATGTCCCTTTTCAGCAAAAGCATCCATAATTGCAGCACATATACTTGATGATGGTACACCGTTCATTAGAAATTTCTGAAGCATATTATTTGCTTTGTCAAGGGCTCCTTCGTTAACATACATCTCGATGATACCAGGAAGAGAGTGCCCATCGACAGAAACAGAAGATTTCTCCATTTCATCAATCAGAGTTTTCACAACTTAAACCATATTCTTTGAGCATAACGCACCAAGAAGAGCTCTGTGAGTTACATCATCCGGAAAGAGCCCAACATCTCTAATCCTTCTATAACAACAAACAGCAGCATCAGTATTCCCCGAATTAGCATACAAGGACAGAAGGATATTGTAAGTTTTCGTATCAGGGGATATACCCTTTTCTTCCATTTTATTAAGCAGAGATTCAGCTTCCAACAAATTACCATGACTTCCACAGATGAAGATCATAGTATTAAAAGTGATTGTATCCATTGCCACTCCGGATTTTAACATATCAGCAAAGACTTCGGCAGCATCCTTTAGCCGTCCAGCCTTGCCAGAGTAAAAGATTTACATAAACAACTAGTCTTATATTGCCATATCAAAAAAAAAAAAAATTCAGACCTAAACATATAAATCTAATTAAATAATCATATAAAATATTTTACACTATTAGTATATCAAAACTAAACTCTTTTCTATCCCTTAAAATATCACAAATTTTCCATTTAACCCTTCTATTTATCCTATATTCCATGCCAACTAATGCAAGGACTAAACAGAGATAACAATACCTTTTGAGGGACTAATCTGAATCTGCATTGCAAACATAAATATTTCCTAAACACATTTGTAAAAGATGTGAGCTCATTTTCCAAATAATGCCATTCTTCTTTCTTGGCGTGCAAGATCCAAATCTGTTTGCAATGGAACTGGGGATACAAAAAAATATTTGTGGCATGAATGGGGAAAGAGCATCCAATTCAGCATTGCCTCAAAAAAACACAAGATTTCAACTTATGTTGGCTTGTAACCACACTCAAGAGAAGCTCTTCAATTTCTGATCTTTCTATCAACTTTCTTCGTCTACAAGGATAATTGATTCATTGCCAATTCCAAGATCCATAAGAGATGATGTGTCGTTGTCGAGCAGCACAGGTAATGGAGAGCCCTGCAAATTCAAAGACATGGCACTACCTCAATACAAACTATATTCTACTTTTCCAGCATATCAGTTTGAAAAGCTTTGTGTCAATCAAGGGAAAATGAAATGATTTTTCAAGATTAAGTCGAGGGTAACTGAATCAGGCAATCGTGATTTGAACAACACATGCTATTTTTTTTTTTAATGAAAACAAACCTCTTCTTGAAGAAATAACTTTAGCTTCAATGACTTCAGCTTAAAAAAGCTCTCGCAGAGAAATTTCAGCTTACCAACCTGAGAAAAACAAGTTAATTAGAAAAACTGTGTTAGGTCTAAACAGGGTGAACATTACATTAATAAAAGAATAGATTTTCAACCGTAGCTGTTGCTGGCAGCTTCTTTGTCAATGGTTGCTTCTCACCCATGGATGCTCCAACACACTTCAAAGTGATAGCTGCATATCCCTATATCAAGTTAATAAAGATATTGCAAGTTTGGAATTTTTTAATTTATTTATTTATTTCAAAAAAAAAAGGATTGAATGCACAGATTCGTCCATAGGTTCATACACAAGAACCCTGAGCCTATTGTTTGTGGGCCTGAAGCTCCAGTTGATGGTCTCTCATCCTCAATTCCATACAAACTCTTAAGCTCAGAAAACCTGTAATGAAGTACATCAGAACATTCACAAAATTATTGATAAATATACAACACGTGTGAATATGCTGAATAATTCTCTTATTCAATTAATTTTATCAAATACTACTCAATAAGAATGCTGGACCAAACCTTCCAAAAACTACTCAATTAATTTTATACCTGGGATGCTGTTTGATTTCTTCAGCATTAGCATGCAACCTCGAGATCACAAGTCGAACATACCTGCATGATAACTGTTAAGTTTTCAAAAATATAAAAAAGAGGATGCCATTTTACATTCGAAGCATGATGAGACGTGATCCTTTAATTGAATTCAGAAACTAACGGTAAGCACATTTGCAAAAACACGTGTAAATATTAGAAATATCAGAAAGGTAATTAGAGAATAATCACCTAATCTCAGAGTCCTTCCTTTCACGAGGTGTAACCTGGAAGGTAATTAGATATGAATACATTATATCTGATACATGAAGGTATTAAAGATTAGGAGAGATCATCCATCACTTACCTCACTTCCATTAAACACCTTGATTTTTGCTAAACGAGCAATCAAAACAAATCTTGGAACTCCACCACTTGTAGAATCAGCTATTGGGTTCTCAGAAAGCCTAGTTTCCTTTGATGTTGATTAAAATAAAAATGAAAATAAATAATTAGAATAGAACGTTCTCATATGTAACAAACTACTCTAGAAAATCAAGCAAGTCAAAGGTCGGAGAGAGGTGGAAGAAAAAGAGTAACAGAGGAAAGAATAGTCTCTACAGTGAAAAGGAAAGAATAGTCTTACAAGACAGATTAGTTATTTTCTCAATGTAAACTTGCAAGGATAATAGACAAATAAAGAATTAAAAATAAAATGATTCATTACTGAGAAATAGAGTGCAGTTAAGGATAGATCATTGCAACTGTCTGTTTTAAGATTACTTTTCTTTTTTTGAGTGTCTGTGTCTCTGCGTTTTTTTTTTTCCGGGAAAAGGGGGGGTTCTTCAAACTTGCTCGGCTTTGGAATGTTGGATAAGCTTCGAGAAGGGAAAGCTTTAATTTATGTTGCTGTCTTTCCTAGTTTCCATTTTTTGTTTATAAATAAATTTCAGCCTCAAGGGTGAGTCTTGGTGTTATGGTAAATTATGAATTCATAATCCGACTCCATCCATGTGATGTAAAGAAAGCAGTTCCAGAGGAATATACACCAAAAAAAATGTGTTTACAAGAAGCAAGAGATACAATAACTCAATCAGACATGAAAGACATGCTCAAAAAATACTCAGACTAATTATAGCTACAAAATAATTTGAAATATTGCATCCCCAATTCATCATTTCTAACAAATTATTTGATATAACAGTCAATGGCCCCGGCTCATTGTCATAGATACAGCACAGCAGCCATGCCATGCCATGCATAACTAAGAAGTACACGATGCAAGGTATATGAAACTTCACAGTATAAAGCTTACCACCAAGTTAGGGAACAAGTTTAATGAGTCAATAGAGACTAGATCACCGATGTTGTTATCACCTGAACGAAGAATCAGAGATTTAAAGTCAATAGATGTCCACAATCTGTATTTCGTGCAGGATGATGAGCATCATCAAGAGAAATACTACCTAATAGAAGGCAGTGCAAATTTTGAAAGGGCTTATAGCTTGTGGCTTCCAATTCATTCTGCTGGCCGTTATCTGGATATAAGATAGAATTCAAACAATTCTTGTCCAAATAAAGCTGTTCCAAACTGAAACAAAACATAACAAACCATGAAAATTTAGAACAGTAAGAGACTTAAAACCAAATCTACTCAGAAGTAGAGGTAGTGATTAGTGAAGAGAATACATAAATCACAAAGGAGGTAAATACTCGTTGCCAGGTCTAAGATACAATCTATCTGTACTTCCAGTAATACAGATACCACCTATGACTTTAACCACATTTCACTTTAATCATACAATTTCACTCTGGTGCTAAGCACTTAAAATAAGTAGTTACCTTAAATATTAAGTGGTTAGATAAATAAATAAATGGTCACTAAAGTCAAATGTGGTTAAAATGGTATCAGTCCAACCTGGAGTTAAGAATGTATTATAGAATTGAAAACATTTTGCCATAACCAACCATCTTAGTTGAGAAAGCTTCATGACTTCATCCCATTCAGCTATACAATTATCATCCAAATTCAATAGACGCAAAGAATTAAATCCTTGAACAAAGGAGGATGACATAGGCTGAAAAAAAAAAAGATAGAAGGCTAAAATTTTGTGTACTTCATACAAATGACAAAAGGAAAAACATAGAGCAATATAAGATTAAACATTAAAGTAAAAACCAAACTACGCTTATTATTTCCATCCAAAAACAATTAAAATTAATACACTTCAACATCAATTAAGTATCAATAATAATAATAATTAAAAAAAAAAAAACTTGCTGCCCCGCTACATGTAAAACGACAAACCTTTGAGGAGATGAGCAATAAAGGCTGAGAAAATGCTAAAGAAAGAAGAATATATCAACAATGCTATTCCCTCCTTTAATGGGCTTCCATTCTAAGACTATGATTTAGAGAAATCTTGCAGTGTGATTGAAATGATTCAATTTCTAATGTTTATTAAACTGCTCTCCATAGTTTAGAAACGGGTACTCATGAGAGGATATCTAAGTGTACAGCCGTTAAGATATTTAACAAGAATAATGAACTAAAAACAAAATGTACCAGTACTCTGCTTATATTGTTTCTGATAAGATGTAGCTCTGCAATAGCTGTCAATGATTGTCTAAGCAATTCAACCTGCCCAGTTAAACAGGAAAATTTTAACGGCTCCTAACTAACATGATGGGAATTTAAGTAGCAGATATAAGTTCGGGAAAGATATAGAAAGGAACCTGCTCCCAATCTACACCAGTATTATTTAAAACTAGAATGCTGATGCTTTCCAGTGGTGGAAGTTCTGATTTATATGGTGACATTAAGTTGTTAGATAAGTTGAGAGCCTGCAAAGCAGGTAACTGACCACAAATTTTGCCAACATCCTGCAAAAACATAAATAAAAAAGATACTGAATAATAATTGTTGTCAATCAATATATTTTGCTATACAAAATAAGCAGAAAGAAATTTACATATAATCACTTACTAATGAGCTCTCTAAGAGATGAATAGAGGGAAAACTAAGCCAATAAGAGAGGAAGTTGGGATTGCTTGTTTTGGTTTCCATCTATTATTTTTCTGAAAGTGAAAGAAATACTGAAACTAGAAAAGGAAGCAAGGAACAGGATTTTAATGTTTTTACAGTTTTAAATCTTCTGTTTTTCAACAAGATCCTCAAAAGGCAAAACATCAAATGTGAGAAATGAAAAGAAAATAACTATAAAAACAAATAGTAGGACCAGCCATTAATTAGTTCCATTAGTGTGAGAAACTTGGGCAGTTTGCATGAGGTCATAAGTTTACAACTCAAGGCAACAATTACACCATTTAAGAGCTGTTAATAGTATAGAAATTGAGGTGGTGGTAAGAAAATAACATATGTCACAAACCTTCTAACCACAATCTGAATATTTAAACATAAAGAAAATTTCTTAACACAAGATTCAGACTAAATATATTTGAGTTTACCAACTACCAGCAAAAGACCATGTGTAATTTTCATGAATAAAAGCTCTGGGTAAGATATGAATGGTGTGTTAAAAATTAGCAGACTCAATGCTACAGCCTTAGTCAAGATACAATTGTGGAAAAAAAAACCAGGTTACGTACCTTCCAATCCGAAAGCAGGTTCCCAGTCAGGTCAAGTTCCTTCATATCTATTGGGGAAAAATGGGGAGAAAAAGAGTTTCCTCGTCAATATTGCAGTTTGATATTTTGGACTTCTTTATATGATAAAATGAAGTTTCTAGTCATAACTTAAGGTAGAAGTAGATGATAAGAACTTCAGGTAAAAGCAACTAATTCACCACTACTACAATTTTATCATGAAAAAAGAAAATAGTGAAAAAAAAAAAAGAAAGAATACTTCTAAAATGGATCGGGTTATGTTTCATTCAATTTTTATGAGAAATGAAACAGAAGTGTTCCAGAGTCAAGCTTACTTGGGACTGTAGTATTAATCTGGTATGGAATTCCAGGGAAACTAACACCCATATACGCCAATGATGCATTGGTTAACTCCTCAAATCGACTTAGTTTATCTTGAATTTTATCTTTACCCACAAGTTGAATAGATACTCGATTGTTGCTAGTTGAAAGGACATACATTTCATCTGCTAAAAAAAAGGGGGGGAGTACTATCATATTTTATGTTTGGTGGGAGTCACATGTGAGAAATTATATACAGAAGAAATATTAAACTGTCATTTGTCAGCAAATAATTCTAGAATGAAAAGAAGTTTGAAAAGAATAATATATGCCTTATTATTTCTCACCCAAGGCTTCATATCATACCACTAGCATTGCATTTTTATTCCATACTACTTTAGGAAACCAGAGCATGGATGTGTTAACAAAACTTAAATATTAGCAAAAGGCATACCCTCTTCATCACTAGTTGATTTACTTCGGTATCTTTTTTCAAGAGCCTCAAGCAATGAAATCCCTTGGCTCAAATTCGGAGCACGAACCAATGACCCCGATCTTTCAGACTTTGCATGAAAGTATCGGACACCATTGATGGATCCATCATGTTTGCCTTCTCCATTATCCCAGTCAACTCCAACCCATGTGCCTGAATAGCCTTCTACAGGCCCCACATACTTAACTGTACCAATTCTCCTTGAATCACCCGATGAATGTACTCGTTGGCCCACCCTGAATCCATGACTTGAGTCAGGGGAGTCCTGCATCTTTTGTTAAAGCTGGTGAGAATTCCTCTACTGAAAATTTAATAAGTCAATGAGATGAATCAGTGAACAAGCTAGTGATTATTTAATAAGCAATCAAGTTAAAATAGCAAGATGACAGGAACATCTTCTGGAATGTTGTAAGCCAATAGTATGACAATATAACCTACAACACCATCAATTATTCTAACACTGAATACAATATTACCAGTAACTTATCACAAAAAAAGGCCACACATAAATCTCATGAGAAGTACCAAAAGAAGTGAAGGAAGTTCTAATTAAAGGAGTGGCTGAAGCTATCCCAACCTACTCACCTATATTCCATAGATTGAATTGAAGTCCCCCTCTCTCAGCCACCTCCTCCTTACTTAGGCATTCTAAATTTAATAACCTATTGACTAATGTAGCTCAAATCAGGACTAAGGAAATGGCAATCAGTTAGAATTCCAACAGAATAAAATCATATCATATCTATTTTTCAAGCAATCTGATCACACCCCAGAACTCAAATCTCGCTTTGAATTGAAATTTCAAAGTTGGAATATCCAAATATAGGATTAGATTATGTTAGAATAGGACGCTGCAATTAGAGCTAGCATAGAGTAACCCCCTTCCAGGCTTCTACAGCTGGAATAGGGAACTCAACAAAAACCCACATCAGAAGCGTTCAAAATCAAAGGAAGAACAACACAAGCAGCAGTGTTTGTTAGGTTTTCACAATTAACTTTGAGCGGGGAGTGAGGGAGTATTACCTTTGCGGGGAAACCTTCTTAGAGTGGTTGAGTATGGTAGCAATGGCTGGTGAAGGTGATGGTGGGGGTGGCGATGGAGAAGGGTATTTTTGGTAATTAAAAAAAAGGAAGGGGACGGAGTTATAACTATCTATTGTATCCATCGTTATCAGAACTGAACCGATAATTAAACCGATCATAGTACTGGGTCACTGCTTCAACCGATGAGCTACTAGTTGAACCGGTTGACTGAGCCTCAAATCAAACAAAAAAAAGAGAGTAGCAATAGCAAATTATGTAGTCAGAACTGATAAAAACACAGCAAAAGCATCCATGAGATAAAATCCATTCATAGCTTCTAAAGCATGAAATGGGAGGTATAAAATGAAATATATATTCTGATATAGTCATCAAATCTTGGCAACTGGTCCAATCGAGTGTGTGTCCAGCAAGATCTTGAGGACAGATCAGTGGAATGTTTACCTGCCCTATTATACATCAAAGCAGTCTTTTGGATAATCACAAAAAGCATGGGACGTGTATATCTCCATGGATTTAAATGCTTACAGCAATCTCACCAAGTAATAGATAACCACGATACCAGTATGACAGTAAGCAGCTACATTATAGGCAGTAATCGGGCGTTCTTATCTAAACAGATTCACAGTCACAGAACCTATTATCTAATCAGTACAAGTAATCATCAATTTATCTAAACCTATTAGCATCAATTTATCTAAAGCTACATTAAAAATGAAGATACTAAGCATTAAAAATTAATAGAGATCGAAGAATAACTTAAAAAAATGAAACAAAACTCACCTACAGAAGCAGAAGCTGAGTCAGGGACGGAGCAGCTTCGGAGTTCGGAGCTTCAGCACAGCCACGCGCAGTGGACGACGAGACACACGGCACGAAGGAGCCAAGACGGAGGAAGGAGAGCGGAGACTGGCGACTCGGAGGAAGGAGAGGCGACCTCCGTTGGCTGACCGGCGCGGTGAGTGAGATACGAAGGACAGAGAATCGGAGATGAGTTGGGGAGAGAAACCCGAGGGTTATGGGCTGGGAAATTGGATTCTTTTCAAAAAAAAAAAATTCTTGAAAAAATTACCAAATTTTACTGGTGAAAACTCGGGTGTACTTAAACGGTTGAGAATTATTGAATTATTTAACAGATTTAATTAAATTGTTATTTATTAATTTTACAACAATTGAATGCACATGAGCTTTTAATGTTTTTAATTATTAAAAAAAGATTTTTATCATTAAAATTATTTTAAAAAATAACTAAATTTTTTATTAAAAATAAATATTTTAAAATTATTTATTTATTATAAACATATCTTTTATTTAATTATTTATTATATTCAAATTGTTATTAATATATTTTTTATTTATACCAAAAATTTATTGTTCTAATTTACCAATATACCATTATAAATTTTTTAACTTTTTAATTATCATTGTGATAAGACGCAATTGCAACTTTTACATATTTATGTAAATCGTTACTGGCAGCTGCGGATTTTAGATTAACGTAAACTACCGTAGTTTATTTCTGTGCTTTGATACGAGAGTGCATTTTTTTTTTTACTTTTTTTTTTCAAACTTCTCATTTAATAATTCCTTCAATTACACAAATAAATATATATTATTATTCCACCCTGAGTCGTATCACCTCAATATCGTTGACTTATGACTCGAGTATAAGGATCTGTATATTAGGGTATTATATTATAGTATCAAAGCAGTTTATCCTCATGAGCTTAAAGGATGGAACTGCTTATATTTCAATGCATAATCTGAGTCTGTACTTGCTAATTAGGAATCTAACTGATAGATCTAACATAAAGTTCATGAGCATACCTTTGATAAATTAAAGTACTTAACTCGAGTATAAAGATCTGTATATTAAGCTATTATATATGGCAAATTGAATATTTGAGCGAGGGTGTCGTGTTCTTCCCCTTTTTCCTTCATTATTCAGCGTGTTTTCCTTGTGTTTGGGGAAGAAGAGCTTATGCTTTTAATTAATGGGTAAGTGGGTTGGGCCTTGAGATTGATTTGGAACTAATTCAATCGGTTCGATTCGTTTGGTTTAATTTTGAGTCAAAAATTTAAAATTTTTAAAATTAATGTTAAAATTTATATTTTAATTATTTCTATTTTATTAAATTAAAAAATATAATTTTTTAATTTTTTAATTAATAATTAATTTATTGATTAATTATTTGTTAATTTTGCGGGTTTTACATTAAACTTTATGTATTCTTATTATAATTAATGTTCATCAATATTAAACTAATAAAAAAATAATTTAAGTAACATTTTTTTAGAAGAAAAATGAGTTCTTTTCAGTTTGAAAATATACTCATTACTCTTTTAAAATTATATTTTGTACTATAATCAATATTAAAAATAATTTTTTATTAATAAAAAAGTTATAAATTTTTAAATACGGTAAATACTGTGTTAACTAAGAGAAAACTTACATCCTCTTAATGAATCATGAAAAAAGGGCTAATAAAAAAGTTAAGGGAGGGTTCAGTAAGGCAGTAGCACTGCCATGATATTCAGTAGTAGAAATTACGGAAATATAGACGATAACATAGTTCGTACTCATGGAGAAGAAAAGAGAGAAAAAAAAAACATATTTATTATTATAAACTTAATGCACTAAAAAAAAGTGAAAAAATTTATAACATAAAAAGACTAATATGAAGTGTTATCTAAATTATTTTTTTATTAATTTAATATTGATGATAATTAAATATAGTAAGAATACATAAGTAGTATATAAATCGATCTAGTCAAAAAATTTTCAATGCTTTTAAATTCAACAATAATAAAACTAACTCTTATCTTTCAATGCTTTTAAATTCAATTAAAAAAATTCAAAAAATCCAACAAATACAAAGCCCATACTCATGTTCAATAAGGTGAATTATATGTTAAAGATGTAAGTTTACAGATTTTTTTTATGGAATGAAAGAAAGATTAAAAAAGATAGGATCCACACTTTGAATAACAATAAAATAATAAAAAATAACTATAAAAAGAATTTATTTTTTTCTTTATATCACTCGATCTGTATAGTAGAATGTCCCGTTTAATATTATATAGATTTTTTCAGTTTTTCTATTTTATTTCAAAATCGAATTGATAAGATAAGTATGTAAGAAGCTGCTCTAGTCGACGATTTTAAAAGGTTAAATCGTCATCATTACCAGATTTTTTTAAGTTGGTTGTCTCAGTCTTCTTCAAAACAACAGATTCAATGAATAAATATATATGATTCATTTTAACATATATTTTATATTAATAGACTAATTTTAATGGTTAATTTTGGTGTAAACATAAAAATAATTATAATGTACAAATGCAGATATTTAAAGATTTACAGATATTCTTAACAGAAAAAGGCAGTGACAATATGTATCCATGAGCTATGAGAATGGGAACAGCGTGAAATTATGCAGAGAAAGATTTGTGCAGAACCTACCTCAGAGCCGAGTTTCCTACATTGGAACGGTATATGGCTCCGTTTGGTTTTAATTTTTTTTGGACAATGTCCAAATATAGTTGGACCATTGCATGCCTTTGCCTTTGCAATGAATGGGCCCGAGAATAAAAAAGTAATCAAATGAAGGTCTTGGGTGACATATCCGGTTTTATGGGCAGGAAAAAGGATGTTCTATGAAGGGTGTGTTTGGAATTTGTTGGAAGAAAAGAAACACGTTTAGACTTTTTGAAAGCTTCAACTTTTGGTTTGACAAATTTTTTTTCATGAACAAATAAGTGATTTTGTTATCAAAACCAACGTTTACACGAAACAACTATTTTTAGCTTTTGTGTTTTTCTAACGGGCTTTTAGTCATGGATATTAACCATGTATTTATCTTTTACCAACTTTATCCTTCATGTATGTTATTATATTATTTATAAAATTCTTGTTATTTTTATTTATATGAGCTCTATTTTTCTATTTTTTATTTTTTTTAACTGTTTGTTTGATATTATACACTTTTATAATTGTGATTTTTGTGTATTATGTTTGTTATTATCTTTTTATAATATGATTTATTAATTCTATTAGGTAAAGTAAATTAAACAAAAATTTAACTGTAAATAATAATAATAGTAAAAAATTATAGCATACTAAAAAAAGAGTAATAAAAATATACTATATAAAAAGATCATCAAGAATTTTCAGATTTATTTCAATTACTATAAAAGTAAATATTTAATTTTTTATTATTTTTAGTACTCTCCTTTATAATTGTAATTCTCATATACTATGTTTTAATGTAATTTTTTATAATATAGATTATGCTTCCATTAAAAAAATCAATTAAATAAAAAATTAATCATAGATAATAATAAAATCATAAACGTTGGATTCCAAATTAATATTAAGAATAAGATTATTGAGAGTACTAGAATAAAAGTACGATGTAAAAAAATACTAAAATACATTATTAGTTAATACTTAAAAAATGTAACATATTTGATTAAATATATATATATATATATATATCTAAAATTTATATTATTTTATTTTTATTTAAAAATATATTTGATCTATTTTTATATGTTATTTTTATTTTAGTAAGTAAATATTAATTTTTTTATAAAATTAACTAATAAGATCTATTTAAATATCTAAATTAAAATGATAGGATAATATAAAAAATTTATTTAAGTTGAGGTCTATTTTAGTAATTTTTTATCTAAAAGTGATTTTGAATAGTATAAGCCAAACAACATTTATTTTACAATAATCAATTTTGATACAAAAATTACCAAACATAAATCACTTTAACACAAACTTATTTTTTATCAAAATCAAGTTTGCAAAATCAATTTTATGCAAACTCCCGTTGACAAACTGTAATCCAAACACACACGAAATAGTTGAAGAGCTTATGACCAAATGGACCAAAATATGTATATATATAAGGCGAAAAAAATTAATAATTTAATATGATAAATGTGATTTAACAAACATTTAATATGTGATTAGACACGGTTGTATTAATAATAGAAGTATGACCAGTTTATATTGTTAAAAAATTGCAATAAAAAACTCTTTTGAAGGTAATATAATTTAGAATTTAGAGTTTGAATTTTGAGATTTAAGATATAGGGAATAGAAGTTAGAGTTGAGAATTTAGGGTTTAGAAATATAAATTATTTTAATATTTGGATAAACTATTAAATTGGTCTTCTACATTTGGGTGTAATTCTATTTTGGTCATTCAGGTTTTAAGTATCCTATTTGAATCCAAAAAAGTTTTATTTAGTTTTAATATAGTCCCACTGTGAGATCAAAGTTAAATAATTAACAGAATGTCCTACATAACAGTAGCACAAGAACAATATCGATAATATGGAGAACAAGTACAAGCTCCAGAGGCACAAAATCAACCGTGAATGCATCAATACATTTATTTATCATTATCTTTAGTTCTATAGAAAATATTTCATTTAAATTGTAAGAAAAATAATAAATAAATGTAATGATGCATCTACGGTTGATTTTGTGCATCTGGAGTTTGTACTTGTTCTCCAGATTATCGACTTTGTTCTTATGCTGCTGTTATGTAGGACATTCCGTTAACTATTTAACTTTGACCTCATGGTGGGACTATATTGAAACTAAATAAATTTTTTTTAGATTCAAATAAGACACTTTAAACCTTAAGGACCAAAACAGAATTACACCCAAATGTAGGAGACGAATTTAGTATTTTACCCTTAATATTTTCATATAGTACTTTTTACTCCGGAGTCTAAACTTTTCGGTGCTCATCACTGATTGGCGCTATAATTACTGAATGCAAAACACTTAGTCCAATGTGTTGTGTTTCGGTGTCTTTTTTTTCCCTAAATTTTACTGTTAATTAAAAGAAGGCAAAAGAAAAAGTTACTTTGGTTAAAGTGGATGTGGATACACCTCCAATGTGAAAATAGAATTGTTGATATATAGAGTAAAATAAGAAAATAGTTGGTCTTTAAAGTATTCTGAGTGAAAATTATGAAACAGTGGAAGAAATAAAGACGAGATTTATGAATAATGTAAATGAGTTGTTAATTCGTTGTGTTGAAATTAAATCGCCACACTAAACCGTAAACACGAAAGTGTAAACGCTGAACCTTGAACTTGAGCCGAGAAACATGAACTATGAGCCTTGAACCCCAAACCTAGAAGACCCAAAGAACGAAAATCATAACCCTAATCCACAAAACACAATTCGTATACCCTTGAGAGATGAAACGATATAGACACAATTCGTATACCCTTGAGAAATGAAAAGACAGTTGATTTGGTTATTCTTTTTTGGGATAGTATATGGCAAGATTAATTCTAGAACCTGAACCTTGCAAGCCAAACCCGAAAACTCGCAACTGTAAAAACGGTGAACCATGGTCCGGGAGCCGGAGAACCAAATTCTGTAAACACTATACCTGAAATTGTAAATCGCAGTTGATGTGTTTATCTCTCTTGGTGGAAGGACATCGTATCAATGTACGCTGAACTGTGAACCCTGAACCATGGAGGATGAGATGTGAATGTTGAATCCGAATCTGTAATTCGTATTCCGAACTTTTAGGGGATATTTTTATTATAAATAATTTTTGTACATATCAAGTGACACGTGGCGTATTAGGTGTTACTGACTTGACACGTCAACCAATCATCTTATGACACGTGGCATTAACCTACCACGTCATCATCTGACTAACGCAAGGAGCAATTTGACTTACGTTTTATTTTTCAATGACTAATATGACTAAAAAAATTATTTGATGACTAATTTAAAGAAGGTGGGTACTCTAATAAAGATTTTATAATTGTCTTCATGTGAAAAAAAAATTTTTTCACCCTTAAATGATGAATTGTATGATTAGATTTTGATATGTTACAAAATTAACAGGAAGTATATTAAATAGGTGGGTGTGTATTTATATTTTTACATATATCTAATACTAATAGATTAATTTTAGTGGTTAATTTTAGGAAAAACATAACATAATTATTTTAACATAAGCATGTGAATGGTGCCCTTAAAAAAATTATTAAACATCTAATTTTAATCTTATGTACTCTTTATGTACTTTTATTATAGTTAATTTATATTAATATTAAATTAATAAAAAAATAATCTAAGTAATTAATAAATATATAATTAAAATATTTTTTAGATATAATTAACATATGATTCTTTAACGTTACTGTTTACATATTTTTAATTTATTTATTATAAAAATTTATAATTTAATTATTTATTTTTTTTATTTAATTTCAGGTGGACGCACACCTCTATCGTTGATTCCAACCTAGTTCTGGCGTCATTGACTACTACGCAGCTACTAGCCCCTACCACCATAACGCCATTGACACGGCCGCTCGGTTCCTGCCATTGCCTCACTAGGCAGTCTCGTGCCGCCGCCTCGCCGTTTCCACCGCCTTATTCTTTGTGTTAGTTTTAGTGTGTCTTTTACCTTATTTTTCAGTTAATTTTACAGTTTATACGGCACAAAAATTTAAGATTTTTTCTAAAAAAAATTTTAAATATTTTTTATTTTACATCAGTTACATTTAATATCATAAGATATGGAGATATTGTCTCTAATTTTTTATTAAGTAAAATAAGAATTATTTTTTATTTTTTTATTTTTTATTGTCTTTTTGTTTATAATATTTTTGAAAGTTTCGTGAGATGTTTTTTAAGAAAAGTTAGAAACACAGGAAGCATATTAGATAGTATTTATATTCTAATAGACTAATTTTAGTGACTAATTTTGATGTAAATATAACATAATTATTTCGACATAAACATATGAGTGGTGCCCTAACGAAAATTGTTAAATATCTAATTTTTAATCTTATGTACTCTTTATGTACTCCTACTATAATTAATATCTATCAATATTAAACTAATAAAAAATAATATAGATAATTAATAAATATATAATTATAATATTTTTCTAGATATAACTAACATATAATTCTTTAACGTTGCTGTTTACATATATTTAATTTATTTATTATGAAAATTTTTTATTTAATTACTAATTATTTATTTTTAGTTTAATTACTCTGTTGGTCCCTATAGTTTTGCGAAATTTTTTATTAGGTTCCTATACTTTTTTTCTTTTAATTGGGTCACTGCACTAATTTTTTTTCAATTAGATCCTTCTTAGCAGTAATTGACTTAATTTTACAAGGACCCAAAAAAAATTGGTGCAGGGACCAAATAAAAGAAAAAAAAGTGTGGGGACCAATTAAAAAAAATTTAGTGCAAGGACTCAATTAAAAAGAAAAAAAGTATAAGGACCTAATTAAAAATTTCGTAAAACTATAGAGACCAACAAAATAATTAAACCTTTATTTTTTTATTTAATTTTAGGGACATGCTACCACGTTATCTTTTGTGTTAGATTTAGTGTGTCTTTTACTTTATGAACCGCTAGGGCTGGAAGTGAGTCAAGCCAACTCATGAGCCAGCTCGAGCTCGACTCGTTAATAGCTCGATAAGTTAAGCTCGTGAGCTGGTGAGCCAAGCTTGAGCCTGGAATTGAGCTCATAAATTAAATGTGCCGAGCTTGAGCTTGGATAAGTTCAACTCATTAGCTCGTGAGCTGGCTCGATTATATATATATATATATTAATACACATATTCTATATGCATTTAGTCTATACTTTTAATATTATATATATACATATGAAATAGTAATATATAATTATATATATTAATGATCTTAATTATTTAAAATTTTATATTTATTTATTACATATAATTTTGATGTAGGACATAAATAATATATAAAATTGTTCTTTTTAAATAGTTTTTAAAATATATAAGTTACAATTTATTGATATAAAATTATAGATTTTGTATTTATGTTTCTATTATTTGAGCCAGCTCGTGAGCTTTAGGTGAGCCGAGCTTGAGCTTAAGAAATAGGCTCGATTGTTAATGAGTCGAGCCGTGAGCCAAGCTCAATTTTGGTGAGTCGAGCTTGAGCTTGGTCTAGCTCGGCTCAGCTCGGCTCACTTCCAGCCCTATGAACCGCTATAGACAATAGCGGTTTATGTGAAAATGTGAATTGTTGTAAACCGTTGGAGGTAGTCGCGATTTATGTTAGATGAGTTGTCTATATATATACCCCTCAAAGGCAATGAGATAGTAATAGAGTGTCATTTTTCACAAATGGATAGTGAGGAGTGCTTCCTAACTCTAGTGCATTGCTCCGGTAAAATTCAGAAAAGCAAAAGGCATAGTGTTAAATTTACGGATAGGGAACCGTTGAGCATTTTTATTTGATCATCGAATACGTTGCCGATATAAAAAGCATCATATTACAAAAGCTGGGTTTATGTGGGATAAAGTGGGTGAAAAATTTGTTCTACAAGATCCTTATTGCTGTTATGTCAACCGGTGTAAAGTATGAAACATTTATGATAGGATCCGATAAAGATACACAGGTCTTGTTTCACTGCAGGCGAAGTTTTTTCGAAATTAGAATACACGAGTTGTTTGCTAAGTTGGAAGATGGCGTCGACAGCCCTGGGGCATCAGCGTCGAATCTTCAGTCGACGATGATGGGGTGCTCAACCTGGTGCCTATGGTTGCACCAGCTTGTCTGTTAGTTGATCCTGCATATGTTGCAGTTGGTATTGCTAGTTCATCTCGTTTGAATCCCGATTTTGCAGTTGAGTATGGACCGGATCGAGTTGAAAATGCGATGCGAGAGGATGAGCCAGTGGACATTGCTGGGTACAGTGACGAGGATACTCTGAGCAATCCACCTATACCCCATGGGCCAACCTTGAACTTGGAAGCAATAGGCCAACAGCCGAGCGTCGATGTAACCTTTTACAGTCAGGGACTGCATGATGCAACCGCTTTAATGGAAGATTGGCCAATCTTTCTAAAGTAAGGAGGAAGCTGTGTTGAGTGTAAAGGATTACCGCATTCGGCATGGAGTTGAGTATAGGGTGATGGAGTCAGACCATCTTAAATACCATGGGAGATGCAAGGAGTTTGGTAAAGGTTACACGTGGATGATTCATATCACGCTCTGGCAAAAGAAGAGCACTTGGGAGGTAAGGAGGTACAACGGACCATACACATGCTTGGCCACATCGATCTCAAGCGGTCACAGGCAGCCTGATTATCTTGTCATATGTGCGAGAATCTTTCCGTTGGTTAGAGCCGATGCGGTAGTTACGATAAAGGTGTTGCAGCAAGCTACTGAAGCAGCCTATGGATTCAGGCCTAGCTACAGGAAGGTCTGGATGGCGAAGCAGAAGGTAATAGCACAGATCTACAGTGACTGGGAGGAGTCCTATGGCAAGTTGCCCTGTTGGATCCTTGGGATGACGTCCACCATGGAGGGTACCATTGATCTGCTGAAACCTCTCCAGTTAGAGTTGGTGATTAGGTTGATGAATCAACTGTCTACTTTCATCGTCTTTTCTAGACATTTCTTCCCTTTATTGAGGCCTTTTGACACTGCAAGCCACTAGTCAGCATCGACGATAGTCACTTGTATGGTAAGTATGGAGGGACTTTGCTGCTGGCGATTGCACAAGACGAAAACTCAAACATCTTGCCCATTGTGTTTGCACTTGTGGAAGGGGAGAATGCAGAATCCTGATCATATTTTCTAACCAACTTGAGAAGACATGTGACTCCACAAGAGGGTATTCTGGTGATATCTGACAGGCACAATGGCATCAAAGCTGCACTAGAGGCACCTGATAGTGGTTGACTACCTCCTCATGCTTATTGAGCATTTTGCATTCGTCATGTTGTGGTCAATTTCGCTCTCAGCTTCAAGTGAATATTGGTTTGATATTATGAGGACTGAAAATCTGACCATGTATGATTGGGCAAATAGAATGGAGTACGAGAGGTAGACCCAGCACAAGAATGGCGGCAGAAGATTTGGACACATGACGACCAATATATCTTTTGAAGGGCATAAGAAATCTATCAGTGACTTCGTTGGTCAAGTCGACATATCTACAGCTTGCAGAATTGTTTGAAATTCGAGGTTAGACAACAAAGGTGCAACTGGGGTCTGGGCACCAGTTTTGTCAAGCGTTGGAGAAAGTCATAGAGCGAAACTTGAGAGATTCCAAATGCTTCACAGTCACTTTGTTTGACAAGCATCAGTCTGAGTATACCGTTAAGGTCGGCTCTAAACGCATATTGGGATGTACCGTCTATGGTGAACAAAGTGTCATATGGACTACCTACAGGCTCGTTAAGGTCGACCACAAACTGCGGCTCATACTCTAGTGCTTGAACCTGGACCTTTGGCATCTACAGATGGTAAGCAGGTACATCTTGTCCTCTTGTTGGCGCCTATAATGATCCTCTCTGAAAGGCTTCAACCGGTATTTTCACCGGCCTAGGATCAGCGAATGTGATCTTCGGCGACATAACCCTGTGCACCATATGGTGCCACCAGTCTAAGAACTCTGCGGAAGGGCCTGGATCAGGAACTCTATCGATACTAAGGACAGAATCAACTCTGTTCTCCCAGTGTAAATGCCATGGCTAATAATAATGGGAAAATCACCTATCTTCGTCCCTACCGTCCTTAGCATGAAACCAGTCTATGTTCAAAGCTCGCTCAAGAATGTGCTGCACACTGCCAAACTGTGGGACCATCCTATCAACTTGATGCCACTCAATTACAGCAAAATATATCAAACTAGTGACTACTCGCCATAATTGACAATGCTCTTCCGTAAGTATCTTCGGATGAACAATAGCATATACGTCAAGGGCGGCATAAGTCTCCCACACAAGGTGAAAAAGTTGTTCAAATAGAGATCTTATCAGGAGACAACACTGGTGAGAAAGTCTTCATCCTGAGGAATAGTGAGGATGACCATGACTGCATCTAATACAACACTACCCTTTAAATTTTAATGGAGACAACTTCCCTTGATATTGTCTTACACCTTGACTATTAACAAAAATCAAAGACAGTCTTTAAATCAAGTCGGATTGCTTCTTAAGTAGCCTATTTTCATATATGGTTAACTTTATGTTGCAGTATCACGTGTGACAAGTAAAAATAGCCTAAAGATTGTCATCTCACATGATACTTCAAACAACTCAACGAAACAAGCAATTTGGTTTATTATGAAATCTTTTGGAACATTTGATCACATTCTCATGAAGTATATTACACATACTAAACAATGAGGTCAGGACAAATTTCACATAAAATATGGTAAGCATAAAACATGAATAATACCTATGTGTGGTTATACATTTGTAGCCTGTAATATTAATTAGTATAATAATCTTTGTAATATAATATTATAAAATGTTTAAATTTAATTAAAATATTCATTGATAGCTCATTCACGAACAACAATAGATGTTTTTTCCATGTTATAATTATCTTGTCATGCTCATGTTTTCTTCTCATACAAATAATAGCTATTTCTATTAATCGCTGCTTCACCATTTACTGTGCATCGCACGAGTTGGCTGCTAGTTATTATTATTTTTTTTTGGTAATTAGGCTGCTAGTTATTGTTAAAGTAGACTAGTAGTACCTTTTACAAAGAAAAAAAAAAAAGACTAGTAGTACCTCCAAGATGCATATTCTTTTATTTTTGATATTAGGTTGACAATGGTATTTTTTGGATTATGAGTTGTTGTAGTGTTAATCTCAAATGTGCACCATTTAATTTAGAACGTAAAAATTAAAACTTTTAATTTTTGGGAGATACAGAAATTAGATCGTCCGATTTTTGTTTCAAAAAATAAAAAAATATGAGTTACAAAAATTGAATTTTTTGATTTTGGTTCCTCCCACAGTTTTGAAAAGTTCAAAAATAATAATGTTAGAATATATCACTCATCTCATTTTTATAAAAAAAAAATTAGCCTCAAAATGTCATTTCAATTAAGTTAATATTTTCATGGGTTTTTCAAGGCATATATAATTTTGTATTTTGTTTAAAACTTTAAATAGACATTATTATTAATAAAGATAGGATACTAGTCAAGTCATGCTTCATTTGAAAGAGATCTAAGATTCATATTTATAAGGACAAAATATTTTAGATTTTAGTTATTATGACAAAGTGACAATGATACAAGAATATATATCTAGCTAGGTATAGGAGCTTATCTCTTCCTGATTTAAAAAAAAAATAATTTGAATATTCAATTTATCCTTTTTCTCAGATCAAATGTATAAAACAATGAAGATGGTTTGGTTGTTTTTGAAGATGAAGTCACTATTTATGCAGAGTCCATAATCCACTACACAGGTTACATTGAAAAATTTAGACATTTGATATTCCATCTTAATTAATTACTATTTATCTAATTTTAATTTGTGGAATAATAATCATACAAGAATCAGATACCATTCCTAGAAATGAATGGAGTAGTAACCAATTAATGATAAAGAAAGTCTAAGTGGCCAACACTTTTATTAAAATTTGGCCAGTACTTAATTAATAAAAGAAAAATGAATAATCCTATACTATTAGATGTAATCTCACACCATTAAAAATATTAATAATGACTAATTAATAGTTACAAATCACAAAACTTATTGGTTCCTAACACTTCTTTTAGAGGATAATCATGTTGGGCCACTGTTGTTTATCACTTATCCTTTATTTTTTCCAATCATATTTATTTTAGTTTCATATTGATATGTTTAGAAAGTAAGATTGATCTTTCGATAAATATAGAGAAAAAGAAAATAAAGGTTGTTGAAAGTTTGTACTGGGAAGTTAGAGAATGTTAATGTTCAACATGTTAATGTTCTTACACACTAAGTCTCTTTCTATAATGATATTATCATAGATAAAGCTTCCAAATACTATGAAATAGATTTGGAAGGTAAATATTAGTTATTTTTGGGGTAAGTATGGTTTTGATTCTTAAAGTATTTTGCCAGAATCAAAACCGCCCCTCATCTAATTTTCGATTTAAAATGGTTTTTAAATTTTTTTTTTTGTTTTAAAATCGTCAGTTTAATTTTTTTTTAGACAAAAAACTTTAAGGACCAAAACTGCCAACTGTTTTGTTGATCGTATGACCAAAATAACTATCTCAAAGGCAATGCAGCATGTGGAATGACTTCAGCCTTAGAATAAGCTTCATCGTCGTATTGGCATTGTCTTTTCTTTTGTTTCTTCTTTTTTGTTGTTTCTTTCTTTCATTTTTAGTCACCAAAAAAATCATAAATCGTACTACATGACCAAGTCTTTTTGGTAGCTAAAATCTAACTGAGTTAGTCTAGTCCAATCAAATTCATTATTTTCAACCAAGGGCTTCACTCACTTCCTTGGTTCCTTTCAGGTTTGCATACACCAGTTGTTTTACTCATTATTATAAAACATGTTAAGTACTTACAAAAAATCAGATTTATGTATTGATAATTAAAAACAAAGGAGCAAGACAATAAGAATACATACAAAAGGTAGTGTATGTTTTGCACAAGGAATATTAGAAATTATAATTAAAAATAAACAAATAAGAAAACAAAAGGAACATAGCTAAACTGAAGTAGTTGAAGCTGTATTCTCAATCTCATGAGTTGTGTTGATAAGGTTGAAGTTAAACCACGAAATGCCAGAGCCCTTGTTGATCCACAAGCTCAAACTGCCTTCTTAGTTTCTTCTTCATTCGGGATAATCCAAAGTAGACTTCTTGAATCATTTTCAGGATAACCTTAATTATAAGTATGACATTTCTTGAAGTTAAGGTAGCTATATTATGTATAGTACAATAGCTAAATTATATTCTCTATAAAACAACAGTAGCTATGTAAACTACATCTACTTAATGAAATGTTACGAAATGAAATAATTGTGCAAATTTTTATTACAAGCTAATCCACATTAATTGAATGTGAAATTTAAATCAATAATTTAGTAGATGGAAAAAGATTTGAGATTTTTTACCTATATATGCAGTGATTTATAGTGCTAATTTTTTATGCTTAATATTTAATACCATATTTGCAATATTCAAAACAACCAATTTGTACCTTCAAGTTGCTTGGTGCAACCGAGAACAGACCTTGGCATCTTTATATAATATACTTTTCCTTTATAAAATTCATTGTATTCAAGAGGCAATAAAGCTTTAACAAAAAAAATAAACTATTCTAAAATGACAATTCGACACGATAATGAGATTTTTATTGTTTTATGAAAAAGGATAAATAAATAATTTTTAATCAGCTAACTTTAAATAATTATAATTAATAATTATTAATTATATATTTTTAAAATAAAATTTAAATAATCACTAATTAATAATAATTGATTAATATAGAGTACAATTTAAAAATATTCGTTGATTTATTGTTAACTAGACTTTTGTTGATTAGCTAAGGATTGTTGTTTTATTTGGTAAGTTATACCCTCTTCGTACAAGGATGATATATGAAATAAGTAAGAGATGTCCTAATTCTAGAATTATATTACACATAAAAATGTTAAAGAATGTTTTAAGTTTCCATGAACTTTTTTGAGTAAATGTCAAATTAGTTCCTGAAAAATTATTTATTTTTTAAATTGGTCTTGAAAGGTTTTTTTTAATTAAATTTGTCATTTAAAAATTTTAAATTAGTTATGTTAGTTTTTCTGTCATTTTATTTGTTGATAATGTTAAAATTTGTTAATATAAAACATTAAGTGACACTTCAACATACATCTAGGAGTCTTAATTCACTATTAACATAATAAGTTTATGAAATTAGATCAAATCAATTCTAAATTTAGAGATTCTAATGCCTCAAGTTCTCCCCACAATTAGGTTTTGATTTGATCTAATTTCATAAACTTATTATGTTAATAGTCAATTAAGATTTCTAAGTATGTGTTAGAGTGTCACTTAATGTTTTACATTAGCAAATTTTGACACCATCAACAAACACAATGATGGAATGACTAACATGACTAATTTAAAATCTTTAAGGTAGCGTTTATTTTGAGGTATTGAGACAAAGACTGAGAGACTGAAACTCAGTATCGTGTTTGTTAGTTCAGAGACTGGTACTAAAATTTCTGTCTCTGTCTCTAAAATTTCAGTATTTCAGTACCTCCAAAAAATAGGGACACAGGAGACTAAAATTTTTAGAGATGGAGACTGAAATTTTAATAACATTTTATACCTAAAATACTTTCATTTCAATTAATTAATTCTAATTTTACCCTTTGTGCAAATTAAATTAAAGTTTCATTCTTGTTTCAATTCCTGTCTCCCATTTTGCACCAAACAGAATACTGAGATTTATTTCAATCCCTGTCTCTTAGTCTCTGTCTCTCAGTATCAGTTTTTTCGTCTCTGTCTTTTCACCAAACCCTACCTAAAAGACGAATTTAATTAAAAAAAATTTCAAGGACCAATTTAGAAAACTGAATAATTTTTCAAAAACTAATTTGAGTATTTACTCAACCTTTTTGTCTTCATTAGCAGTTGTTAGAGCAAGTCCAATGCATGAGTCCCAATTCTACTTTTTCTGACACAAAGAAATCCTAGCCATTGGAGCAAAAGAAGAGAAGGTTTTCACACGGATTTCTAGAGGAACCAAGCCCTCTGAATGGGGACTTTGAGAAGCCAATAATAACTTGGCAAATGACAAGTTATTATTTAAATAAATAATTATATAAAATTTTAATTAATTATATTAAATAATTATATTATAATAAATAATTATATTAAATAATTATATTATAATAAATAATTATATTAAATAATTAAATAATAATTAATTTAGTAATAATTATAATAATTATTTATATTAAATAATTATATTTTTATTTAATTAATAATTAAAATAATTAATTAGATTAAATAATTAAATTATATTTAATTAATAATTTATATTATTATATTTAATTAGTCGTTGCAAAGCTAGTCGTTGCAAAATTAGCCGTTGGAAACTAGCCGTTACTATGTTACCGTTATTATTAATAAATTAATATTTTGTTACTCTATATATACCACTTAGATACACTTCTATTCTCACACTTTCTACTACTCTTCTTCTTCTTCCAAATTTACGAAATCAAAATTCTGCTAATATTATTTTTTGTTCAGAAAAATGGATCCAAACCAAAACTCAACTCTTTCTTCAATTACTTACAAAACTTTTCTCAAATTCCAAATACCCAACAATCTCAAACTTCAAACTCTCAAGTCCCAAATCAAAACTTCACACTACCAAATACATTTAAAAATCCAAATCTACAAAATCTGTCTAATTTCAATTTTCAAACTCCTTATAATAATCAATTTCCTATATTCTAGCCGCAAAATCAAAATTCACAAACACCACATTTTATATTTTCATCCATATTTAACCCCTCTATTGGAAATGTTACTCCAACTTCTTTGCCGTTTCCAACTCAATTCAGTGCATCAAGACATAACTCATCTGATGTTGGTGGCTCTTCTAACCCATCCTCTTAAACTCCTATACAATATAGTCTAAATTCGCAATATTCAGATTTTGCCAACCCTCATGGATTAGATGCTATCGACCTCAATGATGATGATATTGAAGATCAGAGGCAAGATAGTATTCAACACTGACATTGGAAAGAGGATGAGATGCTGATTAGTGCATGGTTAAATGTTTCAACTGACTCTGTAGTTGGTACCGATCAAAAGAGGGAAACATTTTGGAGTAGAATTCATAGCTACTGTGTAGAATTTTGCTCCGACATTTCAAGTGGGGTAGTTGCATGTAAGAAACGATGGTATAAGATCAACAAGGCTGTTGCACAATTTGCTGGTTGCTACGATCAAGCTAGTCGAAACATAAGGAGTGGTTCGAAAGCTGATGATATAAAGGAGTTGGCTTATAAACTTTATTCCACAAATTATGGTAAAAAATTCACTTTTGAGAGGCATTGGAACATGCTTCGGTTTGAGCAAAAATGGAGAAGCCAACTACCTACACAGAGTGGCGGCTCAAAGAGAACCAAGGTTAGTGCAACTAGAGCATACTTATTCTCATCAAACCCAGAAACACCGTTAACTGACGAGACCGGTGTGGACTCTCCTGTTCGCCCACAAGGATCAAAGAAGAGCAAGCAAAAAGGTAAGGGAAAAGCACAAATGTCTGAAAATTTTAGCGAAAGGAAATCATCGGTTGTTAAAAAATTATCCCTCATGGAAGATATTAAGAATGTTAGAGAAAAGGAACTAATGGATAGGAAAAAAGAAAGAGAAGAGGAGAAGGAACATAGAGCAAAGATTATGGCTATCAAAGAGAAGGAGTTATAAATTCAAGCGGCAATGAAAGAACAAGAGTTACAAGCTCAAGCGGCAATGAAAGAACAAGAATTGCAAATTCAGATGTATATTAAAGAAATGGAGATAAAAGCAAAACAAAGGAAAATGGAAAGGATGGCCAAGGAAAGGGAAAGGGAGATGGATGAATACTTGCGAGAACCCAATCCAAATGATGTACAATGCTTGCTACAAATGGCGGAGGGTCGTGGCTTCCCTGGCATGTTGGGTAGCATTGACTACATGCATTGGCAATGGAAAAATTGTCCGAAGGCGTGGAAAGGTATGTACATGAGTGGTTATCGTGGGGTTGCAACCATAGTACTTGAGGTTGTAGCATCTTCAGACCTTTGGATATGGCATGCGTTCTTTGGAGTTTCTGGTTCAAATAACGATATCAACGTGTTAGATCGTTCTCCAGTGTTCGATGATATTCTAAATGACCGTGCTTCGGAGGTAAATTATACTATTAATGGTAATAATTATACTATGGGATACTATTTAGCATATGGTATTTATCATGAATGGGCCACATTTGTCAAATCAATTTCAAAGCCACAAGGAGAAAAACGCAAGTTATTTGCACAATACCAAGAAGGGCAAAGAAAAGATGTGGAGCGAGCATTCGGAGTGTTGCAAGCACGCTTTGCAATTATACGTGGTCCAACTCGTTTTTGGGAAAAGAAGAAGCTTGCCAACATAATGAGAGCTTGTATTATATTGCATAATATGATTGTTGAGGATGAAAGAGACACTTATGCAGAAAATTTTGCTCAAGGCCTAGAGTATGATGATGTCAAAAATGGCTTATCACAGGAAATAGATCCTCTCCAGTTTTTTCAACACTTGACAAAATACAGTACAATCTCTCACCTTTGATTTTAATAGTGGGATCAGAAATAAATAAGAGAGAGAGAATGGTGAATGATTAGATTAAACACTGCACACCATCCAGTTTTTTATTCACCGGAAAGGATCTACTCCCCTTATCACAACCTCAGCTGAGAGAAGAAGATTTTGCACCATACCATCAATTTCTCCAAAGAAATGCCCAACTTCGAAATAGGCAGCAGCAAAGACAATTGAAAGAGGACTTGATTGAACACATATGACAATTTCACAATACTTGTCGTCAACTATAGAGCTTAATTATGTTTTTTTGTATTAAGTAATTTTACAAATTAGTGTAACCCCGAATTATATATTGTGTATTATTGTTATATATGAATTTATTTAATATTAATATCTTTTAATAGTGAATTATTTTTAAATTTAAATATTAAAAAAATTAATTACATTAATTTTAAGTATTTTAATTAATTAATTAAGCGGGACCACAATAGGGACTAAAGTTAGTTCCTCCTAATGGAGAACAGAGATGCTTTGAGTTCCTATTTACTGTTTATGACACAAAAACTGATGTAGAATTACTTTTTATGACAAATGGACCATAAACAGAAATTGGGATAAGTTCCCTACTAAAGATGGTCTTAGCCTTTCTGACAACAAAACCAGACATCGATCAGTTACTAGGCTAGAAGTGTAGGATTTGACCGGTTTAACAAGGCTCAAACAAACATTTTATAACATAATAACGCAACAACAAACAAATAACACTTTAACGAATTCTAACATTACAATTGAAGTTTCAAATACATGTTACAGAAAAAATAGTAAACTAAGAATGAGCAAATTACGAAATCAACCATCCCAAGAGGGGGAAGCAGCCAAGACGAACCAGAGGCCCACAACGCAGATAAGACTAGAAAGAAGTGGCACCGGCAGGATAAAGGAGCTGCCCAAACTGAGACAAAGGTGAAAGGAGCTGAGGGAGAACTAAGCCGAGAGTTATTTAAATATGTAAGTTATTACATAAGGAAAGTTGTGGGTTCAACTCTCACTTGCATTACTATATATCTAATTTTTATAAAATATGTATTATATATATAGAGTGCAGATACGGTAGGAAAGGGTACACCACCCTACCCTACCCGTAAGCATATCCGGACCGATTTTTATCCTACCCGCAACGAGTTGGGTAGCTTACCCTATCCGAACAGGTTCGATCAAATTGGATACCCGCGAGTAGTGTATGAATTGCCAGCCCTACCTATATATGTTATGTATTATGTATATTTTCTCTAATGCTTTTTTCACTTTTGGGCTATTTGACAAGCATGACAACAAGACATATTTTTTTTGTAGTGATAAACTATTGTAGATATTATGAGTTTGTGACTTTGTCAAGTTACAATAATAAGAAAAGCTCTACAAATTTTTTATGAATCAAATTAATAAAGTCAAATGAAAAAGAAAAAATTCCAATAATAGTTTAGTGAAATCTATTTATAGAAGTGATGTTCTTTATTTTTCATAAAACATCAATGGTCAAATTAATAATCTTTTTTAGCAGCATCTAATTTTAACATCAATCCCACAATTTTTGGCATTTTATTCTTGGTAGTTAAGATCACCATATATATACATACCCAGTACCTTTCAAAATTAACAAAATCTTTCTCATCACGTTTTCTCTCTTCATCAACAACGAGGTCATTGGTCGTTGGTCATCAACCATTGACCATTGACTATCATAACATTGCCCTAGCAAGTTATTCCTCCAGGTTAGTTTGTTTTGAATTCATTGAAATGTTGCAATAACTTCTCATATGTAGATGCTTGTTATTGAGGTTACTATATCAACATTAATAATATTTATGTATTTTTTCATGCTCAAATAGGGCTTGATATTGGAATCGTTCTATAAAGATTAATAGGAAATTATAAGAATTGTAAAAGTTTATAAAGATTAGCAATGGGAGCAACAAATGAAGATTTTTATGCGAAAAGCCCTATAAACAAGGTAGATTATCTTCCTAAAGAGGCAAAAGAAATATTGAAATCATTGGCTAGTAAATGGAAGAATGTACTTGATCCAAATGCAATGGAGGTTATCAATCTAAAAGGGGCAATGACAAATGAGGTTTTCAAAGTCAAATGGCAAACACCAACTGGGGAAACTTCACAAAGGGTTCTGGTTAGAATGTATGGCGAGGGCACCGAAATTTTCTTTAACCGAGATGATGAGATTCGAGCATTCGAATGCATATCCAAATCTGGATATGGCCCTCGTTTGCTTGGGAGGTTTGCAAATGGCCGAATTGAAGAATTCATCAATGCTCGGGTAAATTTTAATTGAAAATAATTCTTTAAAAAAAATTAATAGTCAAATTAGTCATTGAAATATTTTTTTAATTAAATTAATCCTTTAAATATTAGAATTAATCATATATGTCCTTCGGTTACTCTTCTCACAACTGACACCTAACATGTTTAATTACACGTTGATTAAATATGTTTACGAAAATCTATCAATTTAGTCACTAGGTCATATTAGGAATATGATTTTTGTAATTGAAGAAAATGACTAAATTAATAAATTTTCATAACTATATTTAGCCAATATCTAATTAGACTTATCAAGTATTATATATGTTATCAATTAACGTTTTACAATATTAATTTTTGAAAAAAATTGTTAATAAAGTAACTAGAGAACAAATATGATTAATTCGCAATTTTTGAAGACCTAATTTAACTAAACAAATCTTTCAAAAATAAATTTAAAAAATGTCTTATCTTTCAGAAACTAATGAAACTATTAACCCAAAGAATATTGGTAAAGAAATAAAGTAAAAATTAATTACTATTGAATTTGTAACTTCTATTACATATGAATTTCAGTGACTAATCACTTACTATCTCATTTTATTAATTTTTTCACTTAAAAAAAGATTGATCTATCTTAATTACTGTATTAATTATATTTAATGTGTTGATTATGGACTATCTTATCTATGAAATTAATATGCTAAATATATATATAACAATATATGTGGTGGATTGAACAGACATTATTAGCATCAGATCTACGAGATCCATCTATTTCTGCTCTTATAGCTATCAAGATGAAAGAGTTCCATGATCTTAACATGCCAGGACCAAAGAAGGTTCACCTTTGGGATGTATTGCGGTATGTAATTAATTATACATAAAATACTAAAATAAAGGGGGAAAAAATCACATCATCAAACTTTCATTATTTTGATTTTTTTTTTCAATAATTTAGGAAGTGGCTTGTTGAAGCAAGGAAATTAGCTTCCCCTGAAGAAGTTAAAATGTTTCATTTGGATGCAATGGACAACGAAATCTCACTTTTGGAAGAGAGATTATCAACTACTCACCAAAAAATAGGGTTTTGCCACAATGATCTACAATATGGTAACATAATGATTGATGAAGAGACCAAATCATTGACTTTAATAGTAAGTTCATCTTTTATGAAAATTCATGGTACTAACAGCACATTATAAAAAGATAATTAAAAAATATTCTTATTTATTTATTTTGTCTAGGATTATGAATATGCAAGTTATAATCCTATAGCATATGATATAGCAAACCACTTCTGCGAGATGGCTGCGAACTATCATACAGAAACCCCTCATATTCTTGACTACAGTAAATATCCTGGTATGTTGTCTTATACGTAGTATTAGCATGGTTTCAACAAAAATAATACGGTTTTGTTAGGTAAACAGGATTTTTATACACAGCGTGAACATTAGGCTCTAGGATTGACCCAATCAAGTAAAAAAATATTCTATTTCTAAATTACTTTTTAAACCTTAACATTATGATAACTATTTGCACACCTAATGAATTGAACATCCAACTATTGTTAACTGTGCATGAGTAAATTGAATAAAAAAAAATAACCATCCAATTAAAAATAATAAAAATAATCATCTGCATATCTATTAAATTGAACATCTGACATATCCATTATTCATATTGTTTAGTATTCTCATTGTCTACCTATACTTTTCTAAAATAATATGTGTACATAAAAATTAGTCATTAAATTAGAATTATTTAATTTATTTTTAATATATTTTATATTTTAATATATATTTTATACAAATAATAAATTTAATGGCTGATTTTTTTATGTAGATATAATAAATAATAAAATTGTTTTTTCAAAAATATCTATTATGATTTACGAATAATAATTTTAACTATTTGACTATTTTTCTTAATAGATTTGGAAGAACGTAGATTATTCGTTGAAACATATTTGAGATCTTCAGGTAAACTTTAATTAAACAATAATATAATCAACTAGTCATATAATAACATATGATATTATTGGACTTGAACTCAGGTGAAGAACAAATTGATAGCAAAGTGGAGCAACTACTTGATGATATTGAGAACTTTACACTTGCAAATCATCTATTCTGGGGATTTTGGGGAATAATTTCGGTATCGCCACTTTTTCTTCTTAATTAATATTTTATGTTTTTCATGCACTTAATTGATGAAGGCTCCAAAAATGTTAAATACACTTTTCATTAAGAAAATTACGAGTTACCATGAAAAAAATTTGTGATCCTATCTTGAAATACATTTTTTATCTAAAATATAAATATGTAAAATTAACTTTTAATTAAATAACGTTAATTAATTTTTTTATATTGTAAAATTAATTTTTTAATCTTCATTTGTTTTTTTTTTTTTTGAGAAGTTTAGAATTTAGAGTTAAAATTTATATTTCAAAATTTAAAAAGATTAATTGATATGAACTAAAAAAAAAATTAACTCTCTAATTAAACACTTTTATGTTTTGTCTATTGACACACTAAAGAAACTTCAAGTATACTAAATTATTCTTTTGTCTTTGGCAGGAGCATGTAAATAATATTGACTTCGACTATAAAGAATATGCAAATCAACGGTTTCAAGACTATTGGTTGAGGAAACAATACCTTATGAGTTCTCCTGCATCATCCCATGATTCATCTGCTAAAGAAGGTAAGGTACTTCACTAAATTTTTACTTTCTAGGTGTGGTATGCAACTTGATTCATTTATCCTTCTAATACTAGAAGAATAAAGACAAGAAATAATGATTTCTAAACATTATTGTGTGTATTATATTTAATTTCTAAGGATGGAAATTAAAAGAAGTCACCTAATTATGATACTATAATTTTTTTTGGGGCGTTGAAAAATGTTTTAACTTTTTTATTATAAAATAATGGATAAATATACTTTTTTATTTTTGGAGTTTGACAAAAATTTTAAAAATATTTTTAAGTTTTATTTTGTTTTATAAATCTTTTATTTGCATCAAATATATTATCATCGGTTACATTTTTAAAAAATTTAAGACCAATTTAATAATTAATTTTTTAAAAAAAATTAACCGTGAGAAATATATTTGATACAAATTAAAAATTTTTAGAATAAAATTACAACAAAATAAAATTTAAGAATTTTTTTAAAAATTTTATCAAATTTCAAGGACAAAAAATATATTTTAACTTAAAAAAATTATCTTATATACCAAAAGTTTAATCTGATGAAAAGATATTCATGAATAATTATATCTAGGAATAATTTGGTGGATATTAGATGAATAAGCAATGTCGTTTTATATTACTCACATAGCTTGAATATTGAGATATTATGATGATTGGTTGCACATATTTTTTTTTTTTTTTCAGAGGAAGCATTAACGCCAACTATGAAAGCAACCCCGACAAAAAAATCAAATGGACTTGGAAAGTTGAAGAAAATGTTTAGTGTTAACAAGTCAAAATAACAGAGCCCTCATCATAAGTAATGATATACATTGTAGAAGGGACAAATTTTATGAGCCCTCATGTATTTTTGCATTAGTACTTTTCCTAAAAAGTGTTTGGATATTATTTTATGATATCTTGATTCTTTTCTGTAAGTCCGCTTATTTTTGTATTGGACCAAGTATTATTTTTGTCCTGATATTTTGGATGAATATTAATTTTGTATTTAAAAAATTTTATTTTTATTTATATTTTAAATATTTTAATGTTATTTTTCATCTTTATTTAATATCGCCTAAAATATTAATAAAAGATATTTATTTTTTCAAACCCTAAGGTTTTCTATCGTGCAGTAAAATAGAAACACAATAATGATATGAAGTAGATTGAGTGTTAATGGTTAATAAAATTGAGTGTTGATAGTTAACAACTTAAATATAAGCAAATAATTTTATTAATGGTCATATAATAATATTTGCTAAAGAGTGTAAATGTATTAAGGAAATTTTCTGTAAGAAACATAAACAAATTAGATAGAAAATTAAATTTGAAAAAGCATAAAATAATTCCAAAAATTAAGTCTGTGTGAACTTGATCATCTCAGAAGCAGATTTAATAGAGCGCATCCATTTTTTATGTGCAAAAAAGTTTAAAGCAGGCACGTAGTGTTTACCTTGAAATACATCTAACAAAATATGTATTTTGACACCAATGTTTAAAAATAAACATGTCCAACTAACAAACATTTACAGAATATCTTTTCTTTCACCTCTACAGATCAGACTACAAATATAATACAAAAGTGTTGAACCTAAATTTTCTTTTCTCAAATCCTAAGAAAATATTTGATGATCCTAATTTTTATTTTTATAAAAAAAATATTATTTTATTAAAATGAATCTCAATAAAAATTATATATTTTAAATGTTTTATTAATATAATTTTTATTTTAAAAAAATTGTTAAAAATGAATATAAATATTGTCTTTAACGTTTATATTTTATTTTAATTTTATTTTTAAGTTTTGGTTTCAATTTTTCTTCTGATGTTTCAAACTTTCAATATGTTTAATTACATTACCTTTTGAAACATCATACAATGTGGCAATTCTAAGATGATGTGTCACAGTATCATTACCACGACAACATTTAAGTAATATTGTTAATGATCAAGGGTATAATTGAAAAGTATTCAAAATATCAAAAATATTATTCATATATTAAAATTAATTATTAATATAATTTAATTTATTTTTAATATATATTTATATTTTACCATATAAAATATATCGGTAATTGATTTTAACAATTAATTTTATTATACATGTAATATAGTCGTTGAAATATTACGAAAAATTAGAACAAATTTAATATTAAAGATATTTTAAAATTTTTCCAAAAGGTATCCTTTAAATTTGTATTAAGTAATTTTAGTTAAAATCTAGATTTTTATTATTTTTCTAAAGATATATTTTGATTTTACCAATTATATCCTTGTCATTTTAACGAGTGTGATGCAAAGGATCTCTATAAGCAAAGCTCGACCACCAGACACTAATCCTGAATCCTGTGCTTTGTCCTGCTTCCACCTTGCTTCCTTCACTCCCACCCAACAATTCCCCCTTCTCTCATTCAAATCCCTACCAAACAAATTTCACTTCATTTTTTCAGAAACAAAATATTCTTATATAATAACTCTATTCAATTGCTTTGGCTTTTAACCACACCTATGGCTTCTGCATTGCAAGCAAATGTTGCTGCAAACACGTGCACGTTTTCTGCTGCCAGAAGCTTCTTCTCTTTGAAGAACCAAAGAGCTTGTCACAGGCGAAGTTCTTGCTTGTTCATAGTGAGAGCTTCTTCATCTGATGACTCTGATTGCAATGATGAAGAGTGTGCTCCTGATAAGGAAGTGAGTTCATTTTATTCCAACTTGCCACTTTCTTTCTTCCGATTCTTTCAAATATGTTCATATTAGATGAGGTTAAGATTAATTATACCGTAAGTACGAAATTTCCACTCCAATTTTCAGTTATTGATTATAGGTTCTGCAAATAATACTTCCGCCTATAGAATCATATGTGTAACAAGGTTGAGAGATCAGAACTGGAATTAGGATGAATTAGTGGAATTTGTGTGTGGATGTAGGTAATTGAAAACTGAGAAGGATTGATGGAACAGAATTATTTGAATCAGAGAGAAAACGATTATAGAGAATAGAAATCAGAGAATAGTGAGTGTTTGTTTGATTGTGAATGGAAAATATGATGATGAAACGAGTGTGAATGTGCAATTTAGAAGGTAAGGGAGTAATTACACTCTTCTGATGGTGAGTATGCAATTTAGAAGGTAAAGGAATAATTAATGACAAGTAGAATACAGAGATATAGAATTTCAGAGAGAGGAAAACTTCACCTCGGTTCACATAATGCTCTTGCTTTTTTCTTTAGCCCCTTTTTTGGGATCTACTAGGTGTTGATCATCGGGTATCTGTGAACCGATAGCCAGTGACTATCCCTAGCTCCATTGGAGTTAATCATTAAGTGGGTAAGGAGTTTGCCACGAAACATGTTGCATACACAACATCCAAGGATTGGACGTCATGGCCTTGCTATTTATGCTGTTATCTTTCTTAAGTTTTATACATGTTACACTCTTCTGATGGTGAAATGTAGACTCCATTCACAATTCACAACATCCGGTTTGTTAATTTACATGCTAGTTCAGATTCTTTATAGAGCAGCACTGAGAAAGTGATTGTAGAGAAAAAGTTGATGCTAAAATGAACAGAAGAGTAAGATAGAACGATAAAATAAAGAAAAACCTACATGATCTTGAGCATACAGTTTTGCAGCCACTATATTTGGTTTTGTTCTGGATCCATATTTGGTTTCCTTGCCATAAATTAAGGTGTAAAACATGAAACTAATGGACTAGGGAGGATGGTTTCAGATGAAGTTATGTGTTGTTCACATCATCCTTTGTCTTGTAGAAATTGCTAATTTTCACTAAGGACCTTGATACCATCATACTAGAAATGAAGTGAGTTTTAGGGACACCCCAGGGAGATGAGCAGAAAGTGGTTAAACCAACTGATGGTTAACCGTAATTTACTCTTCAAAATCATTCTATGAACAAATATTTCACTCACAAATGTGAAATTTCTGCGCTGAACAATGTGAATGAGAAGTTTTAAAGGTTTGCAAAATGCAATTCCTCGGAAGTTTTAATATGTTCAAGAGCATAATTTATCATGGCTATTTTTATAGTGGCCTATCTGTGAATTGTATACTCTGTTTGGCCTTTGAATGGACAATTTTTGTTCTAAGTGTGACAGGGCATCCATAGCGTTTATTAAAATCCGAAATTATGTTCTTGAAATTTTTGCTATGATAAACTTCACCTTGTTTGCAATGGGCTTCCAATCAAGCTCGTTCATGTTTACTGAAAGTGTGCTTGGTTGAGCTTCATCTAAAGTTTAATGTGGTTCTAAGCATTTTACCATTTTATCCTTTATTTGACATTCTGAATTTCTGATCATGCCTATCTCTTTACTTACTAGCACCAACCTTTTGGCTTTCTCACGTATATTGTAGTATCCAAGATTTAGTAACTAGCTGCATAAGATATTGCTAAACATGTAAATAAACTGCTATTCTTCGGTTAATCTTGACTCAGGTTGGAAAGGTCAGTATGGAATGGTTAGCAGGGGAGAAGACTAGAGTAGTGGGTACGTACCCTCCTCGGAAGCAAGGCTGGACTGGCTATGTTGAGAAGGACACTGCTGGGCAGACAAACATATATTCTGTTGAGGTTAGTGTTTCTCACACATATATATTAGTTTGCTTGGGATGTCGAATTACATAATTAACCCATTTTGTTTTTAAGTTTTAATGTATTTCGGTCTGGGGAGCGTGTAACATGTAGAAAAGCCAGCTAGAATATTAAGATATTATGATTGAGGTGACTGTAGCTATGCAGTTTGATATTAGATTCTGTTTCAAGGTTTGCTGGGATTTAATGTTTTATTTATTTATTTTTCTTAATTCCAATTTTGACATTCTAATCCTTAATTGAATCAATTAGAAATCCCATCCAATTTGTTTAGGGGCCAGTTTGGATGTTTACTATCTAATTTATTTGCTAGAATGATGTGGCATGTATGTCGGGCATTGGAAGAACATGCAGTACATAAGACTTAATTTCATAAAAAACACTCTTTGTATTCTGGAAAAAATTTACAAAATAAAAAATATGTATCAGAAAGTAATATGCATGATAACACCTTTCTTGGGGGTAAGATGTTTGTCTAATACTCAAATAATCTATTCCAGCCAGCAGTTTATGTGGCAGAAAGTGCAATAAGTTCAGGAAATGCAGGCTCTTCTTCTGACGGAGCCGAAAACACAGCAGCAATTGCTGCAGGCCTTGCCCTGATTTCAGTTGCTGCAGCATCATCCATATTGCTCCAAGTTGGTAAGAATAGTCCACCACAGGTGCAGACACTGCAATACTCTGGACCATCACTTAGTTACTACATCAACAAGTTCAAGCCACCGGAAAGTGTTCAAGCATCGGCACCCGCCAAGATTGAAGTATCATCACCATCAGAACCTGTCCAACCTGAAAGTTCGCCAGAAGTAGTTTCTGAAGTTCAGGTTGAACCTGAAGTTCTAAAAGAGTCCTCAAGTGAGAACACAGTGTCATAGGGTGATTGAACTTATATCATTCCTTTTGTTGCAAAGAAAAAAAATATATCAGAGCGCTGTATTTTCTGCCAATAATTTTTTTTAAAGTATTTGACATTGTGGCTTATTGACTCATTGTATACTTGACTATATGTTAATGATGTATTGAAATGAATTTAGCTAGTAATTGAGTGTGTACCAGCTGAAAGTATACTTATATCTAAGATTTGAATTTAAATTAAAAGAAAAATATTAGGAAAATAAGTGTAAATATGTGTAAATTGAAGTTAAATTTAAAAGGTGTTTTATTTTAAATAATTTGTAATACAAAAGATTTGGATGTTGGAGTTATACAAAGTGACATTTTTATTTGGTGGTTTGATTTTTGAATTTGTTTTAGTCGATGAACTTAGTCATCTTATGTGGCGCTCGTCCTCCTTTTTTTTGTTGGTTGTTAGAGTTGCTGACTTTCTTTTTTTGTCATAGGTTCTTGTGAAGACATGTTAATTGTTGAGTTTGATGCAGTGATAAGAAATTAATATATATAGTTTAAATAGTATGGAATTTAAATACTTATAATGTAAAATTTATTATGATTAATAATATTATTATGACATTTGTAATATGGATATTTATTACCTTTAGTGAGTTATTTATAAAAATTAATAAATTAATTGTTGCTGTTATAAATTTATTGTATTATTTATAACAGTAAGATATAATAAATATAGAAATATGAATTCAGTGTATTTGTAGGTTACAAATTTATTGGATTCATTTTTTTGGTTTTTTATTTATATATTTTATTTTTTTACTGATTTGGAAATAATAGTTGATTTGTCAAGAATTGAATGGTTGATTCTAAAGTTGTGCCAAATAAATAATATTGTTGACATGACATTAGTAAGAGAAAAAAAATATCTAAAAAATAATGTAATGTATGATTATGTATCTACTTTTATATGTTAAGAATAGATTTTATACGATTATATGAAGTGGTTTACGACGCACGTTTCTCCAAGTGGGAATGTTTGCCACGTGGCACGTGGGTGACAACAACAAACCACGTCCTAGCGTCTCAACTCAACTCATCTCAAAATTCATATGAAGACCTCGTGATCGCCGTGGGTAAAAAAGAAATATTAAACTTAATAATTTCTAATTGCAAAAAGGTCCTATAAGTTTGTTCCAAATATAGCTACTTTATGAGTTACGACAAATATGGCTTCTGCTCTCAACTACTTGCTAATAACTCTAATCATCTCCATCTCCTTCACTACCATTACCCATGGAGCGTTTTCAGAACAATCCTACATAACTTTACCCTCTGAGAAACTAACCCATCTCCACTTCTATTACCATGACATCCGAAACGACAACAACCCAACGGTGGTGCAAATTGTCGACACACCCAAGAATGTTCCCAACGGTTTTGGGTCCATTTTTGCCATGGATGATGTTATGACTGAAGGGCCTGAGTTGACTTCCAAACAAGTTGGAAGAGCCCAGGGTCTGTTTGCTCTGGCTTCTCTGCAGGTGAAGTACTAACATAGGTTAAGGTAAAATTAGCCATGGAATAAATTATGAGAAAGAAAAGAGTATCCAAAATGCTTTATTGATTTCACTGCTTCATCTAATTAGTGTTTAATTTTTGTCGTAGATAGTTTTGCTGTTAAGGTTTTAGTTTGAGAAAACGATCAATATGGTTCTTGAATATTACAATGTTGACAATGTAATTTGTCCGCATGAATTGCAAAATTCACAAAAAAAGCAACCACCAAATCAGTAACTGATTTGGTATCTGTTTTTTTGCATACTTAACATTGTTGAATTAAGTATTATATTTGATCCTAGAGAAAGATGAAATTAAATCTGAATCCGTGAAAAATATCATTAAAAATTTCTGGATGTTTCTCTAAATATTGATTTTGGTTATGCAGGATCTTGGGATGACAATGTTGACGAATTTTGCATTCACGGAAGGGATATATGCAGGGAGCACAATAAGCATGCTTGGGAGGAACCCTATCTCTGAGGAGAATAGAGAGATGCCAATAGTGGGTGGTACTGGTGTATTCAGATTTGCAAGGGGATTTGCCATTGCAAATAGTGTTATGCCTATTTCTACTCCTCAGCACTTTGTTGTAGAGTACAATATCACTCTCTCTCATCCCTAGTAACTAAAAAAGAAGAGAACTTGACTCAATCATCAATGTACCTTATGATATGTAATGAGACTTTTGTTAGAGAGATTGTGTAGCGGCAAAAGCTTTGGTCAATAAATTTTGGTGTGAAATGGATAACTTGGTGAATAATACCTCACATTGAATTTAGATTATGTAAAATGAGAATATTGGTAAAGTGATAAAGCTAGAAGTTAATCAATGTTGAATTTGTGTAACTCTCATTATATGCGAGTTTTGCTATTTTAATTTAAAAATAATTAATTCTATACTTTATGACTTTATTAACTTTTTTACTTTAGAGAATTTTGACCCTTCAAATCTGTTATTAATTTTTACTCTTTAATCATAGTTCTTAAAGTCCACATACAATTTTTTTGGCCTAAAAAATGCATATTTTAAAAGATTTAGAGTCACAAGCTATACATAACCCAAACTTTAAGCTTAAGGAAGTAGGCGAACTCATATTTCAACTAAAAAAAGTTATTTCCAAGATTTAGTTATTTAAAATGTACCTCTGCTATTTACATGACTATATCTGGATGAGCTTGGTATCACTCAAGATTCTGTCACCTAAAAAAATCTAAGAACATCAACCCTTTAGTTGTAAAAATGAAATGTTATATAGGCTTCATCACTTGATACAATAGATAAATATAATATAATGAACTATATATAGTCGTGGTACTAAAACTATATTTTAAACACACAAGTAATGGGCAAATCCTTTATGATTTAATCTTCTCATATCATAACAGTTGCATAATTATAGTTTCAATAACTTGCCTCAAGTGAACTAGAAAACATTAAAGTGCAAGGCACAAATAATCAAATATCACACCTTATATTTCAAAGGTTTTGGCTTTGTTTCTTTCTCAGCTTGATTATTGATCCCTGATTTTCTAGCTTTCACCACTTTCTCTACCATTTTACTTCCCATAAAATGTGCTCCATTTTCGTTGCTTCCACCTGCCGCAAGAGTGAACTTTTCCTTTTGTGCCCTCAAACTTTTCTGGGTTTTCTCTAAGTGGTTCCAACCACCATTATTTTTATTATTAGACACACATGGTGATGGTGACCTTGATGGTCTAACAATAGATCTTGGAATAGGATCTTGATTCTGAGTCCCTACAAGTTTAGAACCTCTAGTAGTGCTTCTTCCTCTTGTGGTTGAGCTCGCTCTTCGTTCCGTCCTAAGATTCGGCGGTGCCTCATTCGGAAGATCAAGATCAAGGACAAAATTACTTGCAATCCTTGTTGATCTCACGGATGGCGAAACGCCCCGAGTTTTAGGCTTCATCCCTAAAGACTCATTTGCCTCCATGCTCTTCTTTGGTTGCTTTTGAGGAGCAATAGAATTGGTATCAATAATGCTCTTTTTGGTGATGATGTTATTATGATTGTGATGGTGAATGTTGGGTAATTGCTTGTGTTCATTATTTGTGTTAGTATTATTATTCTTAATGATGCTTGTTGTTGGTCTCTGCCTATTGTGACTTGGGGTTATTGATCTCATTGGAACTTTTGCTTTTGATAAGTTGCTATGATTTGGCTTTGGTTTTGCATCAATAATTTGTTTCGATTTCAGTTGCTTCTCATCATTCCCCGCAAACTGAGTGGCCAAAAGTCAAAACAAACGGTTATCCATTTTAGTTACTTTTTACTTTAGACAAGCATGTAAGCTAGAATAGCTAATGTATGTTCTTTCTTTTAAAGAAAGAGGAAATTGATAATTTAGTTCATGAAGAATTTTGCATCAAATAAATTCGAAAAATGAAAGAGAGAAATTAAAATAAGTTTTAGTATTGTATTTGGTGTAAGGTAAAAAACAGAAATTAAAATAAGAATGAAATTCTAATTTAATTTGTACAAAGAATAAAATTAGAATTAATTAATTAAAATGAAAGTATTTTAAGTATATAATGTTATTAAAATTTCAATTTCTGTCTTCAAAAATTTTAATCTCATGTGTTTTTACTTTTTGAAAGTACTAAAATATTAAAATTTTAGTACTAGCTCCTAAACTAACAAATATGTCAGTCTCTCAATTTTTATCTCAATACTTCAAAATAAATACTACCTAAAAAATAAAAAATATTAGATAAATTTTTAAAATTTACTTTGGTTAGACACGTCAAGTATCCGTTAAAGACTTATATAGTACTGTTCATTCTTCAAGAATAAATTTATCTAACATGAGATTTCTAAGGACTAAATATAAAAAGAAAAAAAAAATGATTGGAAGCGCTGAAAACTACTTCCTCGTTTTTCATATTTGTAGTTTTTTTTTTTTTGATATATCTGTTATTATCACATTTAAATATAATATTTATTGAATATTTTCTATTTTTATCCTGCACATATTTATAAGACAAATTAGCTATTAAATATTTTACACTATAAATTAGTTATTAATTAAAATACTTTAGTGACAAATTTTCTAATTAATTCTTTATTTTAGCTTTCTTAATTAGTATACAAATGACTAAAATAAAAATATTATGAATGACAATTATTAGAGTAGCATAAAAGAAAATATTATACTAAAAACTATTGAAAATATATTTATATTTTCAATAAATTAGATACATAGAAAACTTGAAAAGTTTTTATTACTACACTCTTAATTAAATAGCTAAATCCTTATAATAATATAAATGTCTTATAATTTACATGTTTATGTAATCTCTCAATTCCATACTGATAAATCGTTCTAATCTTTTGGAAAGTTAGAAACAATTTCAATGCATTAATTTATATAAAATACACTAAATAATAATAATAATAATAATAATAATAATAAACAACTACTAATATGAAAGACACGAGTGTCATAACTCATATTTCATATTAGGAGAATTCTATAGTGCCTATCAATTGTTACTTAACTTTTGCCTAACTTACTTTTTGTAGTAAGTTTAAAATTTTTTAAAAATAATGTATTTTATATTTTTTAAATTAAATATTAATGTTTAACCTTTTTTAGTAAATAGGCACCACTTTTTAGGCTCCATAGATTCACCTTTATATTATTTCTCTACTCATAATTATTTATCATTATATTTATTTAATAGTTGAATATCTTACCCTCGAGATAGGCTGAGAGATTGGTATCTCCTTTTGAAGGACAAGATGAGCGTTGGGTTCCATTTCAAGGGATGGAAACAAAGGAGTTGCAGGAGGTGTTTTTAACCTGTTTCATTTTATTTTAATTTACACATATATACATCAATTATTATGAAGCAAAGACTATAATAATTAACGACTATGTTACCTGGACAATAGAAATCAATCATCAATAAATCATTTGTATAAGAATGTGAATTCATCCTATATTTATATTTAAAATCAAATTTTATAAACAATAATTTCCAACTAGATTTACATATATAATCAAATTTCATAAGTAACGTAATCAAATTGGATTCACATTAAAATCAAAATACAAATAAAATTAAAGAAATATATTAATGACTAATTTTAGTGATTACGATAAGTTTAGACATTTTGTTGTAAAATTTTTTTGATGACTTTAATAATTAAGTATATTGCTGTATAAAATGCATAATAATGTGCACAAAACAAATTTTTTTTTTTGGTTCGTGTCGAGTAAAAAGTTTTTTTTTCTGGGACAGGGAATAAAATGTTTTTGTATAGAGAAAGTAGCAAGGATCACTTTCAACAAGTTATGGATTAAGAAACTGTTATGGAGGCCCAAATAGGCCCAAGATGAGCATAGCCCAAAAATGAAAAGGAAACATACCAATCATATTCGTTTTTGTTTGTTTCCGCTAGATACTCATATTCTTTCTTCCCAGAAGGCACTCTATAGAGTGAAAACTTTGCTGCAATAATAGTTTTCTTCTGTTAGCACTAATTAAAAGTAACCTTAAGGACAACTTTTTTTAATTATATAAAAAAATTCTTCTTAATACATGAAACAAAAATATTATTACGTGTTTAAGCGCTTAGTGCACATAAAATTGTTATTAAAACGAGTATTTTATTAAACAAAAGTGGTTAAACATAATTCAATTCTAAATCCTAAATTCTTATTAAAGGAATATCTAATTATCTAAGTATCAACTGAAGAATTAAAAGATTCTAATTCTCCTAGTCATCATAACACATAGTTCATTGTTATATAGAAACATTTTAGTATTACACTGGTGTAATCTCTATTAACATGGATGATATTTACTATAAATAAATATAGCGTATTCTATTAAATTTAGAAGTGTCAAAAGAGCAATGCTACATAATAATCAAATATTATTATTTTGGGTCAGTATTTGACCAATAATAATTTACACTTATATTTATAAAAATTTACAAATAAAAAATATATAATTTATATTTATTTTTATTAGAGTTAGTACACATGAGTTAATACAGTTTGTATTAATATTTTTTAGAATTTACATATATAAATTAATAAAATTTATTTGTTGAAGACAATTTAATATTTATACTGATCAAAAGATGGTTAAAATTATAAAAATTAATGACCCTAGAGTTTTTCGTGTCAAAATAACATAATTATTTAAGAAAGTTCAAAAGTAATTTGTACATACTCAAAAAATTCAATGGGATACAATATAGTTAATTTCAAATAAAACACACACTTTGTAAATTTTAGAGATTCCATATGTTAGAAGATAAGATGATTATTGAATGTATACTCACCATTATTTGAATCAAAATCATAGTCTTCAGAAGCAAATTGTAGGAGACTTGAGACACGTTCACTCTGTCTCTTCCTTAACTCCCTGAAAAGGCTGAGATCCTCTTCTCCACCTTCCCTTTCCATGCGCCCTTTGATCTTCATTGTTGACTTCTTCATCATTATTATTTTCTCTTTCAACTATTCTAACTTGTATGTAATAACAATATATGATAATAAAGATTCCTACTTAATTTGGTTAGACTCTCAGATTCTGTTTTGTTGTACTGGAGGATGCCTATTGACACTAAAGACAATGAAGAAGAAATTCAATATAAGTACTTTATTACATTAACGTAGGAATTAGTGCCACGTGGAACTTTAGCCGGCAATTTGATTTTTCTTCTATCTTTGTATAATGAAAGCAGCAATTTAACATTATAATTCACAAACTATTTGTATAAAAAAAAAATGCTTTATTCCATTGATCAAATTTGACTATTGTTGCCGATCTCCTGTGGCTAGTGCTAAAATAAAATATTGGATAGAGGACAAATTCGTCCCTGACCTTTTAAATTTGGGACTTTTAACTCCCTCAAGATTGGAAAATACAAAACGACCCCTCACCAGTGGAAATGGCGTACAAATCGGTCCTTCCGTTCAATTTGGGTTCCAAGACGTAACGGATTGTGTTTACCTGGCGCCTATGTGGCGTGGATATGTGCACGTGTCTTCAGGGTGGTAGTAACGGGGCTGACGTGGTGCCAGTAGAGAAAGTAATGGGACATTTTAGTCCTTGGTCACGCGCACGACGTCGTTTCCGGTGTGTGCCCTATTTCTTCAAATGGAATCTGTCGCCATAGCCGTTGTGATTTGTATGAGAGGTCGGGGCTGGTGATACTGTGGAGTGGTAAATGGCCAGCGATGGAGCTTCATCCAGCGCAAGACGCGTACCACTACCGTCGACCATAAAATGCGTGGAAGCTGCAGAGGAGAAAGACGACATTGCTCCGAGGTGTAGATGTGGAGTGTACGCCATATTGTACAAATCGAGGACGACGACGAACCCCAATAGATTGTTCTTTGGATGTCCATTCTTTAAGGTAAGTTGGTGGTTTTATTTGATTGATTTTGATTATACGGGCGTAAGTAGTTATTTTGATTATAAGTTGGTGATTTTTTGTTTTGCCATGATGAACATGCAGCTGAAAAATTCCAGTCACTGCAAGTTCTTCTTATGGCTGGATGACCATGTTTCAACAGTAAGAGTTCTGGACAAGTTTATGACTGAGAACGAGGTTGATGATCTGAAACTGTATCTTGGAAAGAAGGTGGTGGAACAGAGACTCACTGATTTGGAGAAGAAGCTGGTGCATCTAGAGAGGAAGAAGAATGTTAATTTGTATTATGTTATTGTTGTTGTGGTTAGTGTAATTTTGGGTTCTGTTGTTGCCAAACTTGGCTGAAAAGTGGAAAAGCAGTTTAAGTTATGCCTTTGGAACACAAGTGTTGTATTAAGTTATCCTTTCATGAATGATGATATGCTGTTGCTGTAACATGTTGGAGTTGGGTGGGTATATGTAATATGATGTTGATGGGATTAGAATGAAATAGACATTAAATAGTTTGGATCATTTAACATTGAACGAAAGTTTAAGTTTAAGAGATTACAATCCTAACAAAACATGGTATACAGTTTAATAAAGGCTCACAACCTTAGTGGTGCGCGAAATTGCAATAACACTTTTGCAATCCCGCACAACTAACCAGCAAGTGCACTGGGTCGTCCAAGTAATACCTTGCGTGAGCAAGGGTCGATCCCACGGAGATTGTCGGCTTGAAGCAAGCTATGGTTATCTTGTAGATCTTAGTCAGGAGATCAGAAATTATCAGGATTGATTGTGAAAAGCAAAAGAACATGAAATGGTTACTTGTTTTGCAGTAATGGAGAATAGGTTGGGGTTTTGGAGATGCTCCATCTTCTGAATCTCTGCTTTCCTACTGTCTTCTTCTTCAAACACGCAAGTCTCCTTCCATGGCAAGCTCGTGTAGGGTTTCACCGTTGTCAATGGCTACCTCCCATCCTCGCAGTGAAAGCTAATGCACGCACTCTGTCACAGTACTGCCAATCACCGGTTTGGTTCCCTCCCCTACCGGAATAGAATCCCTCTTTTGCGTCTGTCACTAACGCCCAGTAGGTTACAGGTTTGAAGCACGTCACAGTCATTCAATCATTGAATCCTACTCAGAATACCACAGACAAGGTTTAGACCTTCCGGATTCTCTTGAATGCTGCCATCAGGTCCTGCCTATACCACGAAGATTCCGATTAAAGAACCCAAGAGATAACTACTCAATCTAAGATAGAACAGAGGTGGTTGTCAGGCACATGTTCATGGTTGAGAATGATGATGATTGTTACGGATCATCACATTCATCCGGATTAAGAACAAGTATTATCTTAGAGTGGAAGCAAGCATGATTGAATAAGAAACAGTAGTAATTGCATTAATCCATCAAGACACAGCAGAGCTCCTCACCCCCAACCATGGGGTTTAGAGACTCATACTGTGGAAAGAAACGTGTAAAAATGTCATGAGGTCATTAGGTACGGATACAATGTCAAAAGATCCTATAAGTAGTAAAAACTAGTAATCCTAAGGTTTACAGAAATGAGTAAATGACAGAAAAATCCACTTCCGGGCCCACTTGGTGTGTGCTTGGGCTGAGCAATGAAGGAATTTCGTGTAGAGACCTTTTCTGGAGTTAAACGCCAGCTTTCATGCCAGTTTGGGCGTTTAACTCCAAATTTTATGCCAGTTCCGGCGTTTAACGCTGGAAATTCAGTAGGTGACTTTGAGCGCCGGTTTGGGCCATCAAATCTTGGGCAAAGTATGGACTATTATATATTGCTGGAAAGCCCAGGATGTCTACTTTCCAATGCCGTTGAGAGAGCGCCAATTGGGCTTCTGTAGCTCAAGAAAATCCACTTCGAGTGCAGGGAGGTTAGGATCCAACAGCATCTGCAGTCCTTTTCAATCTCTGGATCAGATTTTTGCTCAGGACCCTCAATTTCAGTCAGAAATTACCTGAAATCACAGAAAAATACACAAACTCATAGTAAAGTCCAGAAAAGTGAATTTTAATTAAAAACTAATAAAAATATACTAAAAACTAACTAAAAGATACTAAAAACATACTAAAAACAATGCCAAAAAGCATACAAATTATCCGCTCATCACAACACCAAACTTAAACTGTTGCTTGTCCCCAAGCAACTGAAAATCAAAATAGGATAAAAAGAAGAGAACATACTATAGACTCCAAAATATCAAAGAAACATAGCTCCAATTAGATGAGCGGGACTAGTAGCTTTTTGCCTCCGAACAGTTTTGGCATCTCACTCTATCCTTTGAAGTTCAGAATGATTGACATCTATAAGAACTCAGAACTCAGATAGTGTTATTGATTCTCCTAGTTAAGTATATTGATTCTTGAACATAGCCAGTGTATGAGTCTTGGCTGTGGCCCAAAGCACTCTGTCTTCCAGTATTACCACCGGATACATACATGCCACAGACACATAATTGGGTGAACCTTTTTAGATTGTGACTCAGCTTTGCTAAAGTCCCCAATTAGAGGTGTCCAGGGTTCTTAAGCACACTCTTATTGCTTTGGATCACCACTTTATTTCTTTCTTTTTCTTTTCTTCTCTCTTTTTTTTTTCGAATTTTTTTTTTTGTATTCACTGCTTTTTCTTGCTTCAAGAATCAATTTGATGATTTTTCAGATCCTCAATAACAGTTCTCTTCTCTCCTCATTCTTTCAAGAGCCAACAATTTTAACACTCTCAAAGCAACAAATTCAAAAGACATATGCACTGTTCAAGCATTCATTCAGAAAACAAAAAGTATTGTCACCACATCAAACTAATTCAACTAATTTTCAGAGATAAATTTCGAAACCCTGTACTTCTTGTTCTTTTGTGATTAAAGCATTTTTCTTTTAAGAGAGGTGATGGATTCATAGGACATTCATAGCTTTAAGGCATAAACTTAAATTTTATTAATTATGAACTAAGAACAGGACTCAAATATAGATATAAGATGAAACTAAAAAAAAATAAATAGAAAATAAAAAAACGCAAACATAGGCTCCTAATGATAGAGGTTTTCACAGAGTTAGAACTCAACAACCTTGATTTCGAGAAGTGGATGCTCCCTCAGCTTGAGAGGAGAACTTTTGGCGTTTCATCTCTTGAATTTCACGCCCCTGCTTCTCTTGTTCCTTCAGCAATTTGCAGAGCATGCAGTTCTGATTCTGCTGTTCTTCCTTCAGTTGCTCCATAGTCTCTTGCAACTTGTTAATAGATGCTTCTAGGTTGGACCAGTAGTCAATTCTTGGAAATTCATGGAGGAATTCCTGCGCCCTCCTCTTGATGGAGTTGTCTTGCACTTGTCCTTCCATTGACTTCTTGGTGATTGGGTGTTCAATGGGTATGAACTCATCCACTCCCATCTTCACCCCAGCCTCTTTACAGAGTAAGGAAATCAAGCTTGGATAAGCCAATTTGGCTTAAGTGGAATTCTTATTTGCAATTGTGTAGATCTCACAAGCAATCACATGATGCACCTCCACTTCTTTTCCAAGCATAATGCAATGAATCATCACTGCTCTCTTGATGGTGACCTCAGAACGGTTGCTAGTGGGCAATATGGAATGCCCAATAAAGTCTAGCCAACCTCTTGCAATTGGTTTGAGGTCTCCCCTCTTGAGTTGGTTTGGGACACCCTTAGAATTGGTTATCCACTTAGTTCCAGGGAGGCATATGTCCTCTAGAACTTGATCCAACCCCATATCTACTCTCACCATCCTCCTATTAAAGGAATCAGGATCATCTTGCAGTTGAGGCAGCTTGAAGATTTCTCTTATTTTGTCCAGATGGAAGTATATAACTTTCCCTCTGACCATGGTTCTGTAGGTATGGTAAGCAGTTCCAGTCATTCTCTGCTTATCTGTTAGCCACAGATTTGAGTAGAATTCCTGAACCATGTTCCTTCCAACCTTTGTTTCAGGATTGGTTAGAACTTCTCATCCTCTGTTTCGAATTTGCTCTTGGATCCCCGGATATTCATCTTCTTTCAGATCAAATTTAACTTCCGGGATCACTGACCTCAGACCCATTATTTTGTGATAATGGTCTTCATGTTCTTTGGTTAAGAACTTCTCTTCATTCCAAAGATTCTTTGGATTATTCTCTTTCTTGCCTCTTAAATTGGTTTGTTTTCCCTTAGGAGCCATGATATTGATGAATCTTGGCTTAGTGATCACGGAAAAGCACACCAAACTTAGAGGTTTGCTTGTCCTCAAGCAAAATAAAAGAGAGAAGAGAGGGGGAGGAAGAGGAAATTCGAATGGTGTGGTGGAATGAGGGAGCCAAACGTGTATTTATAAGGTGGGGAGGGGAGTTTTTTCGAAAAAAAAGAGAGAGAGATTTGAAAAGATATGGAAAGAAATTGAGAAAAGGGTGAGTTTTTGAAGAAGATTTGGGATTAATTTGAAATAGATTTGAAGAATGGTTTTGATTTGTGAAGATTTGAAAGTGAATGATGAAGGGTTGAAGTGCATTTATGTAGAAGAGTATGGTTAAAAAGAGGAAAGTTTGAAAAAAATTGAGTTGAAAACAAAAATGTGGTCCCCCCACCTTTCTGGCGTTAAACGCCCAGAATGGCACCCATTCTGGCGTTTAACGCCCATTTGCTACCCTTTTTGGGCGTTTAACGCCCAGCCAGGTGCCCTGGCTGGCGTTAAACGCCAGAAATCCTTTATCACTGGGCGTTTTTCCAAAACGCCCAGGATGCTGCACACCTGGCGTTAAACGCCCAGAATGGTGCCCATTCTGGCGTTTAACGCCCAAAATGGCACCATTCCTGGCGTTAAACGCCCAGAATGGTACCCATTCTGGCGTTTAACGCCCAAAATGCCCCTTACTGGCGTTTTTTCGCCAGTAAGCTCATTTTTTCTGCTTTTTGAGCTGAATCCTTCTGTAACTCTGTGAATTCCTTCATTTTTGATACTTGCCTCTGCAAGAACAATTCATACAACTTTCCTAATGACTGGGTTGCCTCCCAGCAAGCGCTTCTTTACTGTCTTTAGCTGGACTTTCACTGAAAATTACTCAAGTCTCAGTTTTGAGCATTCCTGCTCAAAATTTCCTTCAAGATAGTGCTTGATTCTCTGTCCATTAACAATGAACTTCTTGTCAGAATCAATATCCTGAAGCTCAACATATCCATATGGTGATACTCTTGTAATCACATACGGACCCCTCCACCGGGACTTGAGTTTTCCTGGAAACAGTTTGAGCCTGGAGTTGAAGAGCAGAACTTTTTGTCCTGGCTCAAAGACTCTGGTTGACAATCTCTTGTCATGCCACTTCTTTGCCTTCTCCTTATAAATTTTTGCATTTTCAAAGGCATTGAGTCTGAACTCCTCTAGCTCATTTAGCTGGAGCAGTCTTTTCTCACCAGCTAACTGTGCATCCATGTTTAGGAATCTGGTTGCCCAGTAGGCTTTATGTTCCAGTTCCACAGGCAAATGACAGGCCTTCCCATACACCAGTTGGTATGGAGAGGTGCCTATAGGAGTCTTGAATGCTGTTCTGTATGCCCACAGAGCATCATCCAAGCTCTTTTCCCAATCCTTTCTTCGGGCTATCACAGTCCGTTCTAAGATTCTTTTTAGCTCTCTGTTAGAGACTTCAGCTTGCCCATTTGTCTGTGGATGATACGGAGTTGCCACTTTATGGCTGATTCCATATCTAACCATAGCAGAGTATAGCTGTTTATTGCAGAAATGAGTGCCCCCATCACTGATTAGCACTCTGGGGACGCCAAACCTGCTGAAAATGTTTTTCTGGAGGAATTTCAGCACGGTTTTGGTATCATTAGTGGGTGTAGCAATTGCTTCTACCCACTTAGATACATAATCCACTGCCACTAGAATATAAGTGTTTGAGTATGATGGTGGGAATGGTCCCATGAAATCAATTCCCCATACATCAAACAATTCTATCTCTAATATCCCTTGTTGAGGCATGGCATATCCGTGAGGCAGGTTACCAGCTCTTTGGCAACTGTCACAGTTACGCACAAACTCTCGGGAATCTTTATAGAGAGTAGGCCAGTAGAAGCCGCACTGGAGAACTTTAGTGGCTGTTCGCTCACTTCCAAAATGCCCTCCATACTGTGATCCATGGCAGTGCCATAGGATCCTTCGTGCTTCCTCTCTGGGTACACACCTGCGGATCACTCCGTCAGCACATCTCTTAAAGAGATATGGTTCATCCCAAAGGTAGTACTTGGCATCTGAAATTAGTTTCTTTCTCTGCACATAACTGTACTCTTTGGGTATGAACCTCACAGCTTTATAGGTTGCAATATCTGCAAACCATGGAGCTTCCTGAATGGCCAAGAGTTGCTCATCTGGGAAAGTCTCAGAGATCTCAGTAGAAGGGAGGGACGCCCCAGCTACTGGTTCTATTCTGGACAGATGATCAGCTACTTGGTTCTCTGTCCCTTTTCTGTCTCTTATTTCTATATCAAACTCTTGCAGAAGCAACACCCATCTTATAAGCCTGGGTTTTGAATCCTGCTTTGTGAGTAAGTATTTAAGAGCAGCATGGTCAGTATACACAATCACCTTTGATCCCACTAAGTAGGATCTAAACTTGTCAATGGCATAGACCACTGCAAGCAACTCTTTTTTTGTGGTTGTGTAATTCTTCTGTGCATCATTTAGAACACGGCTAGCATAATAAATGACATGCAGAAGTTTGTTATGCCTCTGTCCCAACACTGCACCAATGGCATGATCACTGGCATCACACATTAGTTCAAATGGTAATGTCCAATCTGGTGCAGAGATGACTGGTGCTGTGACCAGCTTAGCTTTCAGGGTCTCAAATACCTGCAAACACTGTGTGTCAAACACAAATGGCGTGTCAGCAGCTAGCAGGTTACTTAAAGGTTTTGCAATTTTCGAAAAATCCTTGATAAACCTTCTATAGAATCCTGCATGCCCCAGAAAGCTTCTGATTGCCTTAACATTGGCAGGTGGTGGTAATTTTTCAATTACCTCTACCTTTGCCTTATCCACCTCTATTCCCCTGCTTGAAAGTTTGTGCCCAAGGACAATCCCTTCAGTCACCATAAAGTGACATTTCTCCCAGTTTAAAACCAGGTTAGTCTCTTGGCATCTTTTCAGGACAAGTGATAGGTGGTTAAGGCAGGAGCTGAATGAGTCTCCATACACTGAGAAGTCATCCATGAAGACTTCCAGAAATTTTTCTACCATGTCTGAGAAGATAGAGAGCATGCACCTCTGAAAGGTTGCAGGTGCATTGCACAGACCAAAAGGCATCCTCCTGTAGGCAAACACACCAGAAGGGCAGGTGAATGCTGTTTTCTCTTGGTCCTGGGGATCTACTGCAATTTGGTTATAGCCTGAATAGCCATCCAAAAAGCAGTAATAATCATGACCAGCTAATCTTTCTAGCATTTGGTCTATGAATGGTAAAGGAAAATGATCCTTTCTGGTGGCTGTATTGAGCCTTCTGTAGTCAATACACATGCGCCACCCTGTGACTGTCCTTGTAGGGACCAGTTCATTTTTTTCATTATGAACCACTGTCATGCCTCCCTTTTTGGGAACAACTTGGACAGGGCTCACCCAGGGGCTATCAGAAATAGGATAAATAATCCCAGCCTCTAGTAATTTAGTGACCTCTTTCTGCACCACCTCCTTCATGGCTGGATTTAGCCTCCTCTGTGGTTGAACCACTGGTTTGGCATTATCCTCCAACAGGATCTTGTGCATGCATCTAGCTGGACTAATGCCCTTGAGATCACTTATGGACCACCCAAGAGCTGTCTTGTGTGTCCTTAGCACTTTAATCAGTGCTTCCTCTTCCTGTGGATTTAAAGCAGAGCTTATAATCACTGGAAAAGTGTTACCCTCTCCCAGAAATGCATATTTCAGGGAGGATGGTAGTGGTTTGAGTTCAGGCTTAGGAGGCTTATCCTCCTCCTGAGGAATTTTCGAAAATTCCTTTGCCTCCTCTGGCTCTTCCTGATCAGTTTGAGCATCTTTGAAGATGTCCTCAAGCTCTGATTCTAGGCTTTCAGCCATATTGATCTCTTCTACCAGAGAATCAATAATGTCAACGCCTATGCAGTCATCTGGTGTGTCTGGATGCTGCATAGCTTTCACAGCATTCAACTTGAACTCCTCCTCATTGACTCTCAAGGTTACTTCCCCCTTTTGTACATCAATGAGAGTTCGTCCAGTTGCTAGGAAAGGTCTTCCTAGAATGAGAGTTGCACTTTTGTGCTCCTCCATTTCCAGCACCACAAAGTCAGTTGGAAAGGCAAATGGCCCAACCTTGACAATCATGTCCTCTATTATGCCTGATGGGTGTTTAATGGAGCCATCAGCAAGTTGGAGGCATATCCTGGTTGGTTTGACTTCTCCAATCAACCCAAGCTTTCTGATAGTGGATGCAGGTATTAGATTGATGCTTGCTCCAAGATCACATAAAGCTGTCTTGGTGCAAGTGCCTTCCAATGTGCATGGTATCAGAAAGCTTCCAGGATCTTGAAGCTTTTCTGGTAAGCTTTTTAGAATGACTGCACTGCATTCTTCAGTGAGAAACACTTTTTCAGTTTCTCTCCAATCCTTCTTATGACTTAAGATTTCCTTCATGAACTTAGCATAAGAAGGTATTTGCTCAAGTGCCTCTGCAAACGGAATCTTTATTTCAAGAGTCCTTAAATAGTCTGCAAAGCGGGCAAATTGCTTATCCTGTTCCGCTTTGCGGAGTTTCTGAGGATAAGGCATCTTGGCTTGATATTCTTCAACCTTAGATGCTGCAGGTTTATTCCTTACAGAAGTGGTTGAAGAAGCCTTTTTAGAGGGATTATTGTCAGCACTCTCAGGTGTCTGATCCTCCCTTGGCGTTTGGACGCCAGAATTGGGTGGAAAATGGGCGTTTAACGCCAACTTTTCCCCCTTTTCTGGCGTTTGAACGCCAGAACTGGGCAAGGAATGGGCGTTTAACGCCAGCTTTCCTTCCCTTTCTGGCGTTTGAACGCCAATATTCCTCTCTGGGCTCTCACTGTCCTCAGAGGGATTTTGAACAGTGGTTTGGTTGTCCTCTGTCAATTGTTCCTTGTTTGACTTTTTGCTCTTTTGAGCAGTGTTATTCAAGGTCTTCCCACTCCTCAATTGAACTGCTTGACACTCCTCTGTTATCTGTTTAGATATTTGCTGTTTTGCTTGATTCAACTGTAGTTCTATGCTTTTATTAGCAACTTTAGTTTCATGGAGCATCTCTTTAAATTCTGCTAACTGTTCTGTCATCAGGAGTAGTTGTTGATTAAGCTCCATTATCTGTTCTTGAGGATTAGAGTCAGTGACTATTGTCATGACTTCCTCTTCTGGAGAGAACTCATTGCTAGAGTACAGATATTGGTTTCTAGCAACAGTGTCTATAAGCTCTTGAGCTTCTTCAATTGTCTTCCTCATGTGTATAGATCCACCAGCTGAGTGGTCTAAAGACATCTGAGCTTTTTCTGTAAGCCCATAGTAGAAAATGTCTAACTGTACCCACTCTGAAAACATTTCAGAGGGATATTTTCTTAGCATACCTCTATACCTCTCCCAGGCATTATAAAGGGATTCATGATCCTCTTGTTTAAAGCCTTGGATGTCCAGCCTTAGCTGTGTCATCCTCTTTGGAGGGTAAAAATGATTCAGGAATTTGTCTGACAACTGTTTCCATGTCTTTATGCTTGCTGTAGGTTGGTTATTTAACCACCTTTTAGCTTGATCTTTTACAGCAAATGGAAACAGTAATAGTCTGTAGACATCCTGATCTACCTCTTTATCATGTACTGTGTCAGCAATTTGTAAGAACTGTGCCAGAAACTCAGTAGGTTCTTCCTGTGGAAGACCGGAATACTGGCAATTTTGCTGCACTATGATAATGAGTTGAGGATTTAGCTCAAAGCTGCTTGCTTTGATGGGAGGTATACAGATGCTACTCCCATATACAGCTGTAATGGGGTTAGCATAAGACCCCAGAGTCCTCTTGGACTGATTAATTCCACTTAAGTCCATAATGGACAAAAGGGAAATGAGAATGATTGCAAAGAGATAAATTTTGTTTATTTTTATTTTTTTTGAAATAACCGAAAAAAAAACAAAATACAATAGAATAAAATAAAAAGAAAATAAAACAAAATTCGAAAATTAAAAATAAAATAAGATCAAAGCAAATTGAGAACTGAATCAATTAGTGAAAAAAAAGATTTTGAAAACAGCAATTAAGAAGATATGATTGAAAAAAAATTTTTATAAAAAAAAGATTTGATTTTTAAAAAGAGGAAAGAGAAAAACACAAAAAGACACCAAACTTAAAATTTTTAGAAAATCAAACACTAAATTTTCGAAAATTTTAAGAGAAAAACACAAAGAGGACACCAAACTTAGAATTTTTATGAATCAAAAAGGGACTAAAATTATAAAAAAAAACGAAAATTTTAAAAGAAAAACAAAAGCATGCAATTGACACCAAACTTAGAATATAAAACTAGACTCAACTAAAAGACTCTAAACCAACAAAAAGAAAACAGTCCTAATCTAAGCAACAAGATAAGCCGTCAGTTGTCCAAACTCGAACAATCCCCGGCAACGGCGCCAAAAACTTGGTGCGCGAAATTGCAATAACACTTTTGCAATCCCGCACAACTAACCAGCAAGTGCACTGGGTCGTCCAAGTAATACCTTGCGTGAGCAAGGGTCGATCCCACGGAGATTGTCGGCTTGAAGCAAGCTATGGTTATCTTGTAGATCTTAGTCAGGAGATCAGAAATTATCAGGATTGATTGTGAAAAGCAAAAGAACATGAAATGGTTACTTGTTTTGCAGTAATGGAGAATAGGTTGGGGTTTTGGAGATGCTCCATCTTCTGAATCTCTGCTTTCCTACTGTCTTCTTCTTCAAACACGCAAGTCTCCTTCCATGGCAAGCTCGTGTAGGGTTTCACCGTTGTCAATGGCTACCTCCCATCCTCGCAGTGAAAGCTAATGCACGCACTCTGTCACAGTACTGCCAATCACCGGTTTGGTTCCCTCCCCTACCGGAATAGAATCCCTCTTTTGCGTCTGTCACTAACGCCCAGTAGGTTACAGGTTTGAAGCACGTCACAGTCATTCAATCATTGAATCCTACTCAGAATACCACAGACAAGGTTTAGACCTTCCGGATTCTCTTGAATGCTGCCATCAGGTCCTGCCTATACCACGAAGATTCCGATTAAAGAACCCAAGAGATAACTACTCAATCTAAGATAGAACAGAGGTGGTTGTCAGGCACATGTTCATGGTTGAGAATGATGATGATTGTTACGGATCATCACATTCATCCGGATTAAGAACAAGTATTATCTTAGAGTGGAAGCAAGCATGATTGAATAAGAAACAGTAGTAATTGCATTAATCCATCAAGACACAGCAGAGCTCCTCACCCCCAACCATGGGGTTTAGAGACTCATACTGTGGAAAGAAACGTGTAAAAATGTCATGAGGTCATTAGGTACGGATACAATGTCAAAAGATCCTATAAGTAGTAAAAACTAGTAATCCTAAGGTTTACAGAAATGAGTAAATGACAGAAAAATCCACTTCCGGGCCCACTTGGTGTGTGCTTGGGCTGAGCAATGAAGGAATTTCGTGTAGAGACCTTTTCTGGAGTTAAACGCCAGCTTTCATGCCAGTTTGGGCGTTTAACTCCAAATTTTATGCCAGTTCCGGCGTTTAACGCTGGAAATTCAGTAGGTGACTTTGAGCGCCGGTTTGGGCCATCAAATCTTGGGCAAAGTATGGACTATTATATATTGCTGGAAAGCCCAGGATGTCTACTTTCCAATGCCGTTGAGAGCGCGCCAATTGGGCTTCTGTAGCTCCAGAAAATCCACTTCGAGTGCAGGGAGGTCAGGATCCAACAGCATCTGCAGTCCTTTTTAGTCTCTGGATCAGATTTTTGCTCAGGACCCTCAATTTCAGTCAGAAATTACCTGAAATCACAGAAAAACACACAAACTCATAGTAAAGTCCAGAAAAGTAAATTTTAATTAAAAACTAATAAAAATATACTAAAAACTAACTAAAAGATACTAAAAACATACTAAAAACAATGCCAAAAAGCATACAAATTATCCGCTCATCACTTAGCATCATAGTTTTGGCAAAAAGATTCCATAGTGTATAACAAACAAAAATAAGTTTGATCCAACTTTTACATCAGACTCATAAAATATGAACATCATTTTTTGGAATTGTTGGTTCCTGGGGTGGGGATGAACTGAAACACCCTTTTAGTTCCACTGCTTGCTGCAGCCAGAGCCTCATCAGATGGTCCTTCAACTGCTTCCACACTTGGCTGCTGTGACTTCTAAACTTGTTGTTTACCATCACTCTTCCTTCTAATTGGTTGTTTCGGTCTGAATGTTTTGTTGGATGGCCTTGCTGGAACTCTGGCTGGAGGTTTGAAAGGAACCTGACCTTGTGTTGCAGGTGCTGCAGTAGTGGTCACAGATGCAACTTGTGGAGCAGGTTGTTGCTGGGCCACATCTGGAGTTGTGAAAGTGGTAGAATGGTTCTGGTTGGTTGGAGTAGCTGAGTCATGCTCCTCACCCTGAAACAAAGAAAGACAATAAAGCCATGAAACAAATTTAAAAAATACAAATGGGTCCTTTAACATTTTTAAAATGGACAACTAAATCCTTAAACATATTATCGGGGGGACATAAAGATCCTTAGTCCAGCCAAGTACCTCTGCCTCAGGTGCTGATTGTGACAGTGGTATAACCACAAGAGAAAGGTTGTCTTGGGTCTTCTTCTTTGGTTTCCTGGTCTTAGGTTTCCAATTTGGATTGGATGGCGCACCCTTACAAGTCTTATAGTTGTGTCCTGTTTGACCACACTTGCTGCAGGTCACATAGAAACTTCTCCTCAGTTTTTCACCTTCGATAACAGTTTCTGCTGGGTCCTTCTGCCTGTTATGTACCTTTGGACGACCAATTGGCCGCTTAATGACAGGTGCAGCCGGCCTAGTCTGATCAGACCGTATCCAGAACTCTTCACTTGTAACGGGTTGAATGAAGTGCTCGTAAGTCTTCTTCAGTGATTCCATGCATAACCATGGATGCACATAATCTTCCATGTTGTCATGTCTTTTTCTGATTGCTGCAACTGCATGAGTGCACGGCATCCCTTTTCCAACAAATCCAACAAGTTAATGATAACAATTAGACATATACAACTTAAACATATACAACTGGACATATGCAAGTAAGGAAACAGCAGCAGCAGACAAGCAAATCCAGCAACAAACAATCACATTAACATAATTACAGTAGTAGCAGGCAGGCAATTCCAACAAGAAACAATGTCATAAGTAAGTAAAATTACAGCAACATCTTGCAGGCAAATCCAACAAGAAACATTTAGAGAAATAAAATTACACACTTACCAGTTAATTGCCATCTGTTACATGTACATGTATGTTTAATCAGGTCCACATCCAACTTAGATCCCTTGTATGTGACCTCAAATCGCTTGCGCTCGTTATCACCTATCCACTCCGCAGTCCATTTGTTACTTGGCTTAACAAGTCTCTTCAACCTTTTCTCCTGAACCGGTGCAAGCTTTCCATGATGGCAATCTATCAGTCTCTTGTGCTGAACCATACGCCTCATGAGGTAGCAGCGCACTTCTTCGCACATTGTCAGTATAGGCTTGCACCTGTACTTGGTGATCTTGGAGTTGAAAGACTCGCACATATTGTTAGTCAGGTTGTCCACTTTTGGACCATGACTGAAATAGGCCCTTACCCATGTTGCACGTTCAAATTTCATCAGGTATGACCAGGCATCCTGATTAACTTCCTTCAGCCTCTCCATTTTTGTCTTGAACTCAGCCACAGTTGTGCATTTTGCACATTCCCACACAGTTTCCCTGATATATAAGTCCTTGAAACGGTTGATGAAATTCTTCCACATGTGCATGACACAATTGCGCACATGTGCATTCGGCATTATCTCCTTCAATGCAGGCATCAGTCCCTGAAACAGAATGCAACAAGAAGGAGTTTCATCATTTTACACCATATGTACTTAAATTAAGTAGAGAAACTTGCTTACTAACCTTTTGCATGTCGGACATAAAATTCCAACCATGTTGTTGCACATCTCCAATGTCCTCTTGTAATAGGGTCAGAAACCACTTCCATGACTCTTTCGATTCGGACCTTGCCACAGCAAATGCAACCACATAAAACTGGTTATTTGCGTCCTGTGCCACAGCAGACAGCAATTGGCCCCCATGATAGGTCTTCAGGAATGCTCCATCCAAGTGAATCAATGGCCTGCATCCACTCTTAAATCCCCTCTTGCAGGCATCGAAGCATATATACATTTTGTCGAATGTTGGGGGTGCTTGTGGCTGGGGAATAACGTCCAACAATGCAGTAGACCTTGGATTGCTTCTATGTATCTCCATTAGATAATCTCTAAGCTTCCCATACTGTTCTACCTCGTTTCCCATGATCTTGTCTTTGGCTTCCCTCACAGCTCTGTAAACCATTTTAGGGTGTAGTACTAGATCAAACTCTTCTTTTAAAAAATCAATGGCCTCGTGTGTGTTCATATGGGGATGGGTGGTCATCCTTTTCTCCACTTTTTTGCTGATCCAGTGTTGGTCAGCCGCATTGCTTCCCAGATCTCTTGCGCATGTATGTTCACTCCTATAGGTTTTTACTTGAAAACACTGCAGCTGTTTATTGTATGATAGATGAGCAATCCAGGGACAATTCTCATTCTTGCACCCAACTCTAACTCTTTCCTTATCATTTTTAATCCAAACCAACTCCCTCCCCTCAGCAATAAACGAATCCTTCACAACTTCCTTGAACCTCTCTATTGTAGCAAATCTTGTGCCTAGCTCAAATCTGCCTTCTCCAAACCCATAGTGTTCATCAAACTCAGGCCAGTGTGGTTTGTTCCCTTCATCCTCTGATGAGACAGGGGTATGCAGCTCTTCAGACTCATACTCAAACACAATGTCCTCATTATCAGTGTCTACATCACTGACATAATCTGCAACGGCTGGCCTCATGCTGGGCTCCCTAGCAGGCCTAGATCTGTTGGGCTGGCTTCCAGGCCTACTAGTGCTGGGCTGTTTAGCAGGCCCAGTAGACCTTGAGGAACTTTCACCACCTGAGCCCACCCTTCTTGCTTTAAATCTCTGCCTTTTAAACTCATGGGTTGCTTGTTTTTTTGGCTTTTCATTGGGATCAACCTCTTTCCTCGGTGATAGAGACACATGTTTCCTCTTCCCTTTGGCAGCTCTAACCCTTCTGCCCTCATCATCTTCACCAGTATCACTCCCACTTTCATAACCAGCTGGTGGTGGTTTATATAGCTCATCTTCATCACTGTCAGTGCTACCATCCGACTTCTCCATGTCATTTGGATCGGCTTCTTCCTCAACCTCAGCATTTTTCTCAAAATCATCATCTGCGATCTCAGGTTCGTCAACAGAATGGTCAAAAAAAATGTAAAACTCTTCAGTATCTTTGTTCCTCAACTTAGCCTGTCGCATTTGGTTGATCCCTGCGTCCCCCCTCAGTACATGCAACCCTGACTCCATATCTTTACATTTTGGATCATACCAGTAAGCCTCCTTATAGGATTGATATCCTAGTCCTTTGAACATGGTGACCAGATCGCCGAAATTGACAAAATCCAAGTCCATCGGAGGAAACTTCTCAACTTGACCATTAAGATACACTAACTCACCGCTAGCCCCCCGTGAGAAGTTACCCCCATGATGGAACACGGGAACACCAAAGACATCAACCATCTGCAAAATTTTTCAATCCACAACAAAACACAAAACCACCCCTTATTATCTAAATGTCCAAAATATCTCTAAACAACACATGGCAAATGACTAACCCCACAACTAATCACCTATGACAATCAGTTACAATCCCTATTAGTCTCATCCTACAACATTGATAGCAAATAACGGCCATAAGCAGAACGATTGAACATCAATGTACTTACCCCTCTCTATGGCAGACGCAGGTATAACCACGGAGCTTCAATCTGGAACTCCTCCACGGAACTGCAACGACGACAAAGCGGAGACGAAACGTTGTATTTTTTGGAGGGAAAAGCTTAGTAGTGCTAGGGCTTCTTGTAATTCTTTCTCACTGATATGGGCAGCTCTGGCATATTTCATAGCTCACACTCACCATTGCAAAACATTAACCCGAAACGACGTCGTGCGCGTGACCAAGGACTAAAATGTCCCATTACTTTCTCTACTGGCACCACGTCAGCCCCGTTACTACCACCCTGAAGACACGTGCACATATCCACGCCACATAGGCGCCAGGTAAACACAATCCGTTACGTCTTGGAACCCAAATTGAATGGAAGGACCGGTTTGTACGCCGTTTCCACTGGTGAGGGGTCGTTTTGTATTTTCCAATCTTGAGGGAGTTAAAAGTACCAAATTTAAAAGGTCAGGGACGAATTTGTCCTTTACCCTAAAATATTATTAGTGATGTGCACATAGATGCTCGTTAAAATATAAAATTAAATAACTAAAATATTTTCACTGTGTCTGAACCTTTGTAAATAAAAAATGTTTTTGTTTTCATTTTTCACTCACAATAGTTGTTAGTAAAGTTTTTTTCTTTTCTTTTACATGCTATATTAATCATAACAGAATAAATTATAAAGTAGAAGGATTATTATACTTTTTAATTACTAACAATTAAAAAATTAAAATAATATAAACAAATAAATACAATAAAATATGAAGGCTTGGTTGAGGAATTTCGCTTTCGTCCACATCATGGCGCTCGTAGATAGAGGATTGTCTGAAGGCTTGCATTTGCTGAGGTGGAGGACTGGAGGGGGCATATGAAGTTTTGTTGGAGGTGAGTGATTTCTTGTTTTGACTCTAGTGAGTTTGCCTCCATTCGTCGCACTCTCATTCTTTGCTAGTCTTATTGCTCCAGTGATCTACACTCACGGGATAATGGTCTCCATCATCGCAACACCATTGAATTTAGACGTAGTTTAGTGTTCCATGTCATATACCCTCTCATCTTTGTGACCACCAACAATTAGGGCTGGCAATTTATACCCTATTCGCGAGTATCCAATCCGGTCCTACTCATTCAGATAAGGTAGGCTATCCAACCCACTGCAGGTAAGGTAGGGTACGAATATACTTGGAGGTAGGGTAGGGTACAGGTTTAGAGTGTACCCTACTCTACTCTACTCGCACCTCATATATAACACATATTTTATAAAAATTAGATATATAGTGAAGGAAGTAAGAGTAGAAGTGAGAGTTGAACGCACAACCTCCCTTATGTAATGACTTACAATAAGTAAACAACCACTAAAACTAGTTAGTTAATTTAATAATTTAGAGCATTAGTTTTTTATTTTTTATGTTATTAATATGTATAAAATTCGAAATGATTAAATTTTATATTTACTTTGAAAAAATTTGATATTTCTGCGAGTAGGGTAGAGTTTAGAATTTTAGGGTGCGAATAGAGTTAGGGTGCGAATAGGGATAAGGTAGAGTTTTAATAAAATTTTCAACCCGCGGGTAGGGTTAGGGTAGGGTCCAAACTCTACACATTGCCAGCCCTACCAACAATAAGAAGAGTAATAAAAGGAGTAATAATATCCACTTAACAATAAATAATAGCAGCACAATAACAACAAAAAATTACATAAACTAAAAAATAGAGGCAAACTAACACACTAAAATTTATAACATGAAAAACCTTTTCAATGTGAGAAATAAAAATGACGAGTCACCAAGACCAAAAAATAATTTCACTATGATAAAAAATAGGACACAAAAGAGTCACAAATTACTGCACAAAACGTGCCTATAATAAGCTAGTGCAAAATTTCTAACCACAATTTACCGACAAGTGCACCGGGTCATACTAAGTAATAAACTCAGGTGAGTGAGTGTCCATCCCACGAGAATTAATGGATTAAACAAGCAATTATTGATTAATTGTTCTAGTTAGACAAGTTGAAATGAGAGTTTTGAATCACACTTAGCATAAAAGACAGTAAATTAAAGGCAAACAGTGAATGGTTGAGAAAATGGTATGAGAATAGAGTTAAGACTTTGGAGATGTTTAAATGTTCGTATTAATATTCAATGTCAACTACCTTGATCATGTAAAGATCAAGTTTATGACAAACCCTAGGTGATTGGATTCCTATTCCTAGGCAATTTAATCTCCTTTAATCCAACCAACCGTCAATTTCTTGATCAATCAATTGTATTGGAGGGTTAAGTTCAAATTTTGATTTATAGGCCACACAAACCTTAAGAATCCAAAAATGATGCAATTATATGTCACGTATCACATTAAGTCCATGCGATCACTGCGTCGAGCTCTACAAAACTCACTGAACAATTTGGTAAGTATCTCACTATTTCTTACTCAGCCTTCCTCCTTGTAATTTTGAAAATTAGAGGTTTGATTTTGAGAGATTATGTGGTTTCGGTGCTTTAGAGATAAATTAAATTTGGATACTCGTTGGGTCTTGTCTCAAACGACCGTGGGTAAAGTAAGGAAACTCTAAACTCTTGTGAAAATGTTGATAGCAAACCCTATATTGAATTTTTGATAATTGTGTGGAATTAGAGTGAATTATGTGGGTTGGTGACAAATTGGCTACATTAGAGGCTTGAGACTGAACCTTGGGAGCTAAGTTGGTGATTGGTAAGCATTTGGGGCTTGAAGATCGTAAATTGAGGATCTTGGGGTGTTGCGAGCATTAGGGAAGAATTAGTTTAGATATGATTTTGGTTTCTTGTAGATAATGTGTAATGTAACGTGAAATTTATGCTAGTTGACAGTTGGATAAGTTGAATTGGAGTATGATGCATATTAGTGAATATAGGACATAAATATTAAAATTATTGTGGTTGGTTGGAATTGAGAAGTTGTGACATGTGTATGTATATGTAGTTAAAGAAAAAAAATTGATGATTTGTTGTTGAATTTGGTGGAAAATTCATGATGAATTTATTGAATGGGTTGTATGGTTATGAATGCTGATATGTTTGGAATTAATGGAAGTGTGTGACATTGTGTGAGTATAATTTGTATTGAAATGATTGTGGTGTAGTTTGAGATGGTGAAATTATTATGTATATATGTGAATATGATATTGAATTGACAAGGAAGTGTTAGTATTTTAGGTAATTAAAGGGTTGATGAGTGATGGGTTGGTGTTTGATGAGCTATGATATTGCTTAAAATGGTTTTGATTAGTATTTGGTTGGATTTGATTTGGAAAACTTGAGTTTTGAACTTTTGGTAAAAAATAGATTTTTAGCGAATTTTGTCAGACTATAACTTGAGTCTCGAATTTTTTATTTGAATGAAATTTGTTTCACATTAAAGATAATTTCAAAATCTTTAAAATGGTATAAATTTTGTAAAAGTCAAAATTTTGTAGAGAAAGTTATGAACGTCGAAAATTAAGTGCCAAAAGCTGAATTTCCTAAGTTGCAGAAAACTAGAATTTCTGGTGTGCGTGCGCACGCACAGACCAGGAAGTGTGTTTGGGCTCGTACGTACGCATGAGGAAGTGTGCACCCTGAAGATTTTGTAAGTGAGTGTACGCACACAGTGATGTGTACGCACTGGATGAAAAGGTCTCTCTGTTGCATCCGTTTACGCACACTTTAATAAAATTTGGTTGTGTGTATGTATGCATACATGATGCGTATGCACAACACCCTGTTTTACATAAAAATTTTGTTTTTCACTGTTCGACTTTTTGGTAAGTTTGTAAACTTTTGAAACTACTATTTTGATAGAAATTTATCATTTTTAAACTATCGACCATTTTTTTTATTTTTCAAATTTCTGAAAATTTTATTTAAGGTTAATTAATTAGGTTTTGGGTTATAAAACAAGGTTTAGTGAGTAAAAGAAGATAAAATTGATATCGAAAGAATTTAGAGAGGGAATAATTGATTTGATAAGATAAAAAAAAGTGATGAACGAGACAATTTTAAAAATAATGCAATCTTAATAAATGAGATATGATGAAATAATTGAAATGATGATAACTAATTGTGATATGAGACTGAATAAGATGTAATGACATTATCGACTTGAAATGGCTGATACACTTACTATTTAGTATTATAGGAAGCATTTCAAGTGTACTAGGAGTATTGGTGCACCAATTGTTTTAACCGTTGATCTGAATTATAAAAAATATATATAATATATATTAATTGAAATCAATGGTTAAAACAACTGGTACACCGGTGCTCCCTGAAGCACTTGAAATGTTTCCAGTATTTATATTTACTACCCATCAGGTTAAAATCCAAATCTTGACCCAACACCATTCCTTTTGACGTGGCAGTATATTTTGTAGAGGCGCCAATATAATGTAGAATGACCTTCCAATGCAGGATTTCTGATTAACTTTGACTTTGTAGTTTGTATCTTGGTATTATTCTTCTGTGGTAAAACGAAAAATGTTTCTGCAACATACAACAACGAAGAGAAGCATAATAATTACTTTATAAAAGTTTTAAATTAATTAATATTATAAATTTTAAAATAAACACATTTATTTATATTTTCAGTAGAAAGAGTATAAAGTTGTATTGAGGAAGAGTAAAATATCAAAGATACTAGGATGCTTGTTAATGCATCCCGAAGGGAGTAAGAAGTATAACTAACGTTCTTTGAAAATTAACTTGCTATTGAAAATAAGAAAAGAAAAAAAAAACACTTTAAATTTTATTTCTAAATTTGAAATCTTAAATCCTATACTTAAATATAAATTATTGATATAAAACATAACAAGTAAAGAATAAAACTTTATTTAATTAATAAGAAATAAAATACTTTTTATTTAATAAGTAGCGTTTAAGAATGAACAAATTATATTATCCTTACATTAATTAATTATCTAGTTTTAACAACACATATAAATTAAAATCAGTGACGGACTTAGAAAAATTTAATTAATAATAAAGGTAAAAATATACAAAATGGTATAGATATTTTTTTGGTTTTGCACAATTAACAAATAAATTACTATATACATAAGACAAAATTAAAAAAAATTGCCACTAACCTATTTAAAATTTTAAATTAAAACTATATATATATATAACTAGAATTACAGGCATATGCACACATTCGCATACTCACTTATTATAATATTTAAAATAATAAAAAAATAATTTTGTACACAGTATTATAATTTTTTAAATAATAAAAAAATTTGTAATTAATTTTTTATTTTTAATATGATTAAGTATTTTTTTTTATATATATATTCTTAAACAATTATTTAACTATTTATTATCTTCTATTCAATTTTAAAATCTACTTATGATGGTATTTTCTTTTGATATAAATAAATTTTTTAACCAAACTAATTACTATAATCAAGACTATTTTAATAAAAAAATATTAATACAATATATTAATATACATATAATATATTTTTTATCTTAAATAAATTTTTTTAAAAATCACTAATAATTTAAGTTGTATTTAATTAAAAAATTAAATTTCAAGTTAGTTACTAACTAATTAATTAGTATTATAAAGTTAATTATTACTATTTCTTTTGGAGGTGATTTATTTATTTACTTTAAATTTTTATACTAAATCAAATTTAACAAGATAATTATTATATGTTAAGTTTAACAAAGTATTTTTAATATAAAATACAAAAAAAATATTTATATTTTATGTTGGAGATAAAAATAATATAATTAAGGGTAAATATATTTTTTGTCACTGAAATTTGGCAAAAGTTTCAAAAGTATTCTTAAATTTTATTTTGTTTTAATTTTGTCCCAAAAATTTTTTGTTTGCATCAAATATATCATCGACGGCTAAATTTTCAAAAAATTTAAGACTAATCTAACAATAATGCATGAAAATTATGCTTGATTTACTTGTGTTGAGGGTTGTCCTTATGAAATTGTTCTTGAATTGGTATTAAATTTTTTGAAAAATTAGCCGTCAGAGATATATTTGATGCAAATTGAAAATTTTTGAGACAAAATTAAAATAAAATAAAATTTAAAAATATTTTTAAAATTTTTATCAAACTTCCAAAGAGACAAATATATACATATATTATTATTATTATTATTATTATTATTATTATTATTATTATTATTATTATTCTCAAAATTTTTGTGGACCAAATGTCCGTCTTTCTTTTTTTTTTTTTTTAAGATAGAGATGCTCAACACGTCTTTTAAGTATAGAAAGATGATTCTCACCTTTTTTTCATCTTTCTTCTGGGTGAGTTTGTGGTTAAAATATCGATGGAACTGGATAGTTAAAGAAAGAGATTATCTATAAAATTGTACGTAATAACGTTAATAATAATAGTACGAGAAGAACATTTAATTATATAAAAAAATATTAGTCATGCTATCAGACTATCACATATATATTTATCTACATTTTACCTATATTATTTCATATATTTTTCGACAAAGTTACCAATTATTAGAAAAAAAGAAATTTTTCACTTAAACTTAATTAATTTTTTTATAGTAGAATAATCAAATATTTTTAAAGTAACATAATTAAAATTTAATGAACACTAAATATGTATCTCTAACCTATTTGTATGCATAAAAAAAGATACATTTGATCAATTTAAGAAAATGTTGCATAAAAGATATCCTTTATTATATATAATCTATATAAAAAATATTTTATTATTTCCAAGAGCTGAACCTACAACTTTTTAGTTTTAGTATATGTGGTATTTATGATTTTAACTAATTTCAAATTTATTATTATTATTATTATTATTATTATTTAATTTATAAAAAGATGGATTAATAGATACGTTAATATTTATTAATGCCGTAGTAGTATATATAATTTAATTAAAAAAATTAAGAAGTTTACTAACATGTATCCTATTATACTAATAATAATCTTAGTATATGCACTTAATTAATTAGTCAAACTTAAAAATTAATATTACCTAAACTTTTGATAGACATGAATAAAAATTTAAAATTGAAACTTATTTGATAGAAAACATTTTAAGTGCATTGGGGAGCACTGGTATACCAATTATTTTAACCGTTGATTTTAATTAATATATATTATATATATTTTTTATAATTTAGATCAACGGTTAAAACAACTGGTGTACCGATGCACTTAAAATATTTTCTATTTGATATTGTCCGAATACAAGAAGGAAAAGAAACGGATTTGACATTAACTGTCCATTCTTGAAACAATTTTTTTCATTACATATTTTTGCTTTCAAAGGAGAGAGGGTGACAAGAATATAGAATAGTAATGGCAAAGGTATAAAGAGGGGACAGAGAGCATATAATTAAGGATGTAATAAAGAAGATGGATGAAAGAAATGCAATAGTAGTAGTAGGTGGTTTAAATTAAACTTTGAAAGAAATATGTACTAGTTTTGCGTGTAATGCATATTGAAGGATGAATTTATATATATAGATAAGCGTGCAATGCCAAACTTCAAGAAAGAAGTGTAATATATTGATTGATAGGAACAAGGAATAGTCATATACTGGAGTACAACATAACAAGGCAGAGAAGAACAGAAGAGAAGAGATGGATATAAAATTAAAAGGGTAAAAGGAATTGGTCAAGTCAGAGTCATTGAATTGAATTTCATACCCAATGGAATTAACAAATGCGTTCAGAATGAATAAGAAAGAACAGGTCCATAGTGTTGGCACTGTCTAATAAATGCAAATTAAACGTAGGGTATTGTCATTGTGGTTGAGTAGTTTAATTCACTCTAGACCAATTTCAAGCAACTGCTATAAATGCGCTTCTTCTCTTTTTATTATTAACACCATACTTCTCTTCTATATCTTCAACTCATTTCAAGCTATAGAACAACAACAATAAACAAATTATTATTTCATTTTATTGAGTGTTCAGGAGAATTTGTTTATACTACATATATACATGAACACATATTACAGGAAAAATGATCACTTTTTCACCTTTTAAAAAGTGATTTTCTCTTTAAAATCTTCAATGTTTGAACATATTAAAATCTTCGACCATATCATGGTCAACTTAGTCATCATATAGAATATATGTGAGAATATAAAATATATAGTAAAAATAAATTAAACGATGTATAAATTTATAAAAATATTATTTATATATTAAAATTAGTTATTAAAATTAATTATTATGTATTTATGTATAAATATATATATAATTTAATTTATTTTTATTATATATTTTATATTTTAATATATATTTTATTTTGGTAGTTAATTTTAATACATATATAATATGAATTATATATTTAAATACAAATATGTAATAACTATTTTAATAGGTGAATTTTAATGTATACTTAGTATTTTTGTAAAATTTTATAAAGGGGTTTTGATTAAGAAAGATCATTATTATTATACTAACCATTTCCCTGTAATACGTGCGTATATTTAGGATATTTAATTTAGCAAAAATCTATATACACAAACGATTATCACCACTAGACACTAGTTAAATAGCCATACCAATAAAAGATAACTTAGTTAAATACTAATAGTATAAAAAGGACATTGCAATCAGCACAATAAAATTAAATTAATAAATAAATTCAAATATTATATATAGTGACAACACCATATATATATATATGATATATATGTCAAAGTATTTGACTATGAATGTGACATGAACTGCACTATCAATTACTCATTATTAGAAGAAGCGAATAAACTGTTTGCAAATTATAACTATAATAAAATGCAAAATGCAAAATTAACTATAGCAAAAAGAAAAAAAGAAATTTTGATGACCAGCTACTTTTTGTTCATCAAGTCATGTTTATGTAATAATTTGAAAAAAAAATAAAATAAAATTGATACTTGCGAGATTTGATGGAAGTCTAATAATCTTGACTTCAGTGTCCATCAAAAAATGGTGATTGCAGATTCGATTCTTTTCCTCCGGCAAGTAATGTCAACACTCCTTAAAGCAGAAAGGAATATGTATATATATCATAATAAAATTCTTGAATTATTATATATATTGCACAAAAATAATAATGTACTATATATATATATATATTCTCGTAACATAATTTCAGTAAAGGATATACATTAGAGTCAGAACATGTATCTCAATCAAATCGGAAGAATGATGTCACATTCGTATAAAGAGCATGTTCGATAATAACGTTTTAATTCTTCACCATAATCGCTTTCATTTTCTTTTTAGTTTTCCTTGAAAAAGGTAGGGACGTTTCAGAAAGAGAAAAACAAAAAGTTTCTTTTTAAGAACGTTTTTAATTTCAAGTTCATTTAAATTAACGAAAAATAAAACTAAGATGAATATTTCATGGCTCATAAATATTTGAGAAAGTGCATCACAACAAATTATAAGTATAAAATTGAAGAATCTCATCCCAACATTTGTGACTCCGATTTATACAACATAGCCAATGGCAGAGACAAAATATTATGTGTACCTATTTGGATATCAGTAATGATGATAATGATGAACAATTAAAAGCAATGAACTCATAGCTAAGAACAGCAGAGAAATTGAGGCACCAGCTAAAAGTAAAAAATAAAAAAAGTAGTTTCAAATTTAATTTACCTATTTCATTAATTATGTAATATCATATCATATCATATATGAAACCCTAGGAAGGGTTGTTGACGGTGCGGCGGTCGTCACCGCCGCCAGCCGGAAGCTGATTGAGCTGCCCTAAGCTAGCGGAGATGTTCATAGCCAAGAGACTAGCATCATAATTGCTCCCTCCATCAAAACTTCTTACCATCTGTTGTTGCGGAAAGAACTGATGGTGGTGGTGATGGTGATGGTGTTGGTAGTAATTACTGTTGTCGCGGATTCCAACACCAGCAGAACTAGAATTATTGTTCTGCTGATGCTGGTATCCCACGGCACCAGATTCACTACCAACGAAGGCGTGGTTGGTGTTGATACTCAAATTTTGGTACCTAGATAGCTCCGATTTAGCGCAGTAAAGATCCACCTGGAGCTGCCGGAGCTGGTGCTGGAGGAGGGAGATAACGCCGACGCAACCATAGACAGGGTCGCGGAGGCGCATCTCTGCCTCGTACGCGAGGGAATTCACGGCGTCTTCGCGCTGGTGAGGGTGTAAATCGTTGAGAAGCTTTGTAACATTGCTTGCACCGAAGATTCTATGAACATTCGCGAACTTCTGAGGCTGATCTGGTGGGAAGTATGGTGCAAAAGCGCACTCTGGTTGGCATTTTCTTCGAAGAAATTTGCATGCTGCGCATGGTGAATTTGAAGATGCCATGCTTCACTCCTCACTTTCTTTCTTCACTTCTTCTCTTTGTCCTTTTTTTTTTGTTTTTTTTTTCTTGGTTTGTTTTTGTTCTTCTTTTTCTTTCTCTTTCTCTCTCTCATTCAAAGACCACCATTAATTTCTGTGATGCACCATCACCATGTTTGTTATTACTATATTCTTAAAAATAATATTAATTAATGCAGAAAGAGAATAGAACTGGTCAATTAATGTGTGTTAGATGGCAAAATCCAGTATTCTACGCTACACACTCTTTCCCTTTTCTTTCTTCTTTTTTTATTAATTTAATTTTTTTATAGTTTTATATAATTAATTAATTTATTAAATTTAAATAGTTAATTAAACAAATTAAAACGACCCTAACATAATGTGTTTCCACTATACCACCCAACATTGCGGAGGATTTTTACACACAAAAGTAAAAGATTAATTTTATCAATTTTTTAGTTAATTAATAAAGGAGAAAATATGAATATTATTAGAATAATATAAATCGGCCAGGGTTTCGTTTCGTCCACTGGATTCTGTAAAAAGAATTATTTGGGAGATCCAAGAGAGCATATAAAGAGCAATGGGATTGAAGAAAAAACAAAGAGTGATGAAAACAAGGAATAGATCTGCATATATAAAACTAAATTTAAACTTTAAAGATTGAGTTTGGCACTCCAATTTCATATCTTGAGACAAAATCCTTGGTCCTTGTGTATGTTGCTGGCAGAGAAATTGAAGAGAATAATAACCGCAAGAGTGAGATATATTGTAATATCACAAAGGAGGTGCTTCCGGGGACCGGGATAAAAATATTTTTTTGAATTAAATAAAGATGAATGTTTGAAGGCACAAGACACTCCCTTTGTGTGATGAGAATGTGTGAGACTAATTCATTTGTTTAACTTTGTACACTATATATAGAGAGAGGTTTATATACAAAGAGATGAACTCAATTAATGTTTCTCTTCTCATGATTCTACTTTTCTTTCATTTTCCCTTTCTGTTTAATTTGTGCAATTTTCTACTTGTAATTTCAGTTGTGTTAATTATATATAAGCTAAGTGGAATTATATATATCTTTGTAAAGTGTTGGATTCCCATTTTTGTGTTCTAAGCTTCGGATTTTACATAGATGATAAAGCCAAGATTGGTGGTGGTGCCAAGGCTCAGTGGGTGAGTAGTGCACCGAATAAAATGAACATATATATAGGTGAAAATTCAGGTGCAGTCGACTTTACGTGAAATTGATAGTTGAGAGTTGTTAGATCAAAATTTAGTCAAATTAGTTAAATCATTTAACGACTTTCATGTATCAACTTCATGTGAAGTCGATTGCACTTGAGTTTTCACCGTGTATATATATAGTAGGTGGCGGAAGATCAACAGAATTCTTTGAGAGAAAACATTTTAACATTAAAAAAATGTAATAAAATTTATATAAAAAAAACTATAAATATAAATATTTTAAAATTTTCACTAATAATATATAAATGGTATATTTTGAATTTCAAGTGGCTTGAAATTTTTTAATAATTGAATCGACACTCAATTTTTTTAATAATTTTTTAAATATAAATATTCAAATTTTTCATGAAAAAATTGTCTTTCATCTTTTTTTTTTTATTCTAGTCTTTGTTATTTTTATTATTAAAAATGATCATTTTGTATTAGTGGTAGAAACTCAAACGATTAAAATCAGATGAATCAATTTATTAATCGAGTAATAAATTCTTGATTTTTTATATTCTTTTCTTACACATCTATATAATTTATGAATAGTTGATAAATTCTTTACTTCTAAATGTTAACCAATATTAAGAATAAAATGTCAAAATTAAAAATACAAATTAATCATTTTGTTTTAGTAATATCCTTGGAATGGTAATTGTCAACAAAAATAAAAATCTAAATAATGTTAAAGTTTTTTAACTATCTTTAGCCATGAGAACAAAATTAAAACTTAATAAATTTAAGGCTTGATTATTGAATCTATTATTCAATAATTATTGTAATTATTTATCAATTATAATAAAATATATCTCCACTGTAAATAATTATCGTTTGTGATATAATCTTTATACTAATGCAAGCCTCCTTACCTTGCTAAGAATCAGATAAATTAAGGATAAGAATATTACGCTGCTGACAAAATAATTTTATATTTTTCAATAATTTTTTTTCACATGTCATCGCTCATTGTAAGAGAAATCATTTCAAACAGCTTGTTGAACATACTCGTAAATTCTTGGAGTCAACATTATCTATTTTGCAAGTAGCACCAATTCTTAAGAGCGTAATTGTTCTCAACTCTTAAGTAGACTGGTATCCTAAGAGCGTGTTTTGAAGTTGCAGCTTTAATTTTTAATATAATCCTTTTCATATCTCAAATTTATCTAATTTGTATTTATACTTTAGAAAGAGTTTGATTAAAATGAGTTTGATTAACATGATATCTGTCTGAATAGATAAAAGGGTTATAATTTTATTCCATTTATTCTGGGATAAGGTTTAAAAATGATTATGATTATGATGAATTGTGATTAAATATTGAATGACATATGATTGAGACATTTTATTGATCTTTTGTTGCAAAATGTGGCTAAATATTTAGACCTTCTTAAATAAGACTCCAAAAAAAGGTGAACAGGACACACTCTCTAGCAGCAGTTGATTTGAAAATAATGCATGATAATGATAATGATAAATGAATTAAATATGAATATTTTTTGGGGATGCGTGCACCAAAAGACAGTCTGAGGTTAGTTATTGGATATGTCAAATTTTGGTTAATAACCGACAAATGAATTCATTAGTTTTAGGGCAGATATGCATCATTTACATTTGTATATATTTGACTGGGTGTGTATTTTGTATTTGGCTTGTCTTTTTAAATAATTGCATCTATATGCTAATTGAGTTAATTGCTTTAAGTATCCTCCCTACTTGTGTATTCTTTGTATTGTTTTGTCTGTAACAATTAAGAGATCTTTTATGCTGGCAGTGGTGACATTGAGAGTTATTCGATATCCCTACACCTGCCTCTTATATTCTATGGTGTATTATGACTTGATGTTATATTTATTTGTTTAGTTTGCTAGTATATTGCTTAATTAATTGGATGCACTAATGAATAAAAAATTGTTTAAATTGATTAGATTTTATAATTTATTACCTTCAGAAAAATTTTGCATGTTTTTTTATACATATACATATATTTTTTAAGGTAATCTGTTATTTTTGCCTTTTTTTTAAAATGCCATCTGCCATAATTTTATGGCAGATTTTTTGCTTATCGCCATGAGCAGTCATCCACAATAAAAATCTTTGATATAAAGTGAATTAATTAATATATTTTTTATATTAGTATCAGATCTATTTAAAAAGATATTCGAATCAAATCAAATGAGATATAGTTCGAATTGACTACTATTTTTCTCGTTTCCTAACACGATTTTATTATGATAACAAAGTTTTGAATAACTTTATAGAATGTGCTAAAATATATTTTGACTTTAAACATGATTTGAGTTTGATTTTTTTTTGCCCAATATGAAATGAAATTCCAGAAATGAAAATGGTTGATTTTAAAATCTTTTTGGCATACTAATTTAATGATTCAGTGGTAGTGAAATACAAAAAAAGGTTGGTAATTTAGTTATATTGGTGTTAATTAAAATTTACATGAAGTAAATTAATTAATTTATTTTTTTATATTAGTATCAGAGTTATTTAAAAAGATATTCGAATAAAATCAAATGAGATCTAGTTCGAATTGACTACTATTTTTTCTATTTTTCAACTCGATTTTATTATAGTTCATAGTTTTGAATAACTGTATAAAATGGACTAAGATATATTTTGACTTTAAACGTGATTCAAGTTTGATTTTTTTGTCCAACAGTGAATGAAATTCTACAAGCGATATTGGTGGATTTTATAATCATGTTGGCACACTGATTTGATAATTTAGCTGCATAGTACTACAAAAAAAGGTTTGTGATCATATCATATTGGTGTTAATTAAAATTTATATGAAGCAGTGTTATGGCATCGCCATAACGTTATGGCAGGCATGGCAGATTTCTTTCTTGCTGGCATACAGTGGTTGCCTCAAAGAGATTTTCACAGAGAGTGAAATGACAGCCGCAAATGCGGTGAGGCCTTGGCGGATCGTAATAGAAATGGCAGAAATTTTGGATTTTTTGGATTTTTTTTTTAAAAAGTTAAGAGTTAATATGGTCGTCTATGAACCCCTAAAATGATACAACTTGCCTTCCTTAGCCTCCTTTTTTCAAAAAATTGCTTGTTCCTCTCTGACGGTGCAAAAACTCTCTTCTACCTCTCCTCTCTGTTCTTGACTACTCTTCTGCCAGAAAGAACTATCGACGGGGCATGAAGCAACACCATCTAGCTCCAGTTCTTCCTTCTTCCCTTTCTCCTATTCTTTTTGCGTTCTGATGAAGCCGTTGCATGCCATCACTGACTCATTGTTTGCTGTTGCTGTCGCTCACGCCCTCGCTGCTCGCTGCTGCTACAAACCACAGATTCTTTCTCTGTGCTTTGTAACTTAGTTTCTATGCTAGACTTTTGATTTTCCTACCAATTTTACTTTTTTGTTTCTCTTTTGTTTTACATAGGTTTGGTGTTATAAATTATGTTATTAGTCTCTCTATTTCCAATATTTTTTTCAATTTATATAGGTTCAAGACAAGCCTCTGACTCTAATGTCCCTGCCGCTGCCTCTTATATTCTATGGTGTATTATGACTTGATGTTATGTTTATTTGTTTAGTTTGTTACTGCATTTGCTTAATCAATTGGATGCACTAATGAGTAGAAAGTTACATGAATTGATTAGATTTTATAATTTATTACCTTCGAAAAATTTTTGCATTTTTTTGTACATGTACATATATTTTTTAGGTAATCCGTCATTTTCGACATTTTTCGAAATGCCATCCGCTATAATTTATGACAGATTTTGGATATATCGTCATGAGCAGTCATCCGCAATAAAAAACTATGATATGAAGTGACTTAATTAATATACTTTTTATATTAGTATCAGATCTATTTAAAAGGATATTCGAGTCAAACCAAATGAGATATAGTTCGAATTGACTAGTATTTTTCTCGTTTTCTAACATAGTTTTATTATGATAACACAGTTTTGAATAACTTCATAGAATGTGCTAAGATATATTTTGACTTTAAACGTGATTTGAGTTTGTTTTTTTGCCCAACAATGAGCAAAATTTCAGAGACAAAAATAGTTGATTTTAAAACTCTTTTGGCATACTAATTTGATGATTCAGTGGCAGTGAAATACAAACAAGGTTTGAGATTAGGTTATATTGGTGTTAATAAAAATTTGTGTGAAGTAAATTAATTAATATATTTTTTATATTAGTATTAGAGCTATTTAAAAAGATATTCGAATAAAACCAAATGAGATATACTTTGAATTGACTACCATTTTTCCCGTTTTCCAGCTTGGTTTTATTATAGTTCATAGTTTTGAATAACTGCATATAATGGACTAAGATTATATTTTGACTTTAAACGTGATTTGAGTTTGATTTTTTTGTCCAACAGTGAATGAAATTCTACAGGTGATATTGGTGGATTTTAAAATCTTTTTGGCACACTGATTTGATGATTTAGTGGTAGTGAAATACAAACAAGGTTAATCATTTGGTTATATTGGTGTTAATTAAAATTTATGTGAAGTTAATTAATTTATAAATTTTTTTATATTAGTATTAGAGTTATTTAAAAAGATATTCGAATAAAACAAAATGAGATATAGTTCGAATTGACAACTATTTTCCCCGTTTTCCAACTTTGTTTTATTATAGTTCATAGTTTTGAATAACTACATGGAACAGACTAAGATATATTTTAACTTTAGACGTTATTTGAGTTTGATTTTTTGCCCAATAGTGAATAAAATTCTGCAAGCGATATTGGTGGATTTTAAAATCCTGTTGTCACACTGATTTGATGATTCAGCGGTGAAGTACTACAAACAAGGTTAGTGATCAGGTCATATTGGTGTTAACTAAAATTTATATGAAGCAGTGTTCTGGCGGCGCCATAACGTTATGGCATGGCGGATTTCTTTCTTGCCGTCATGCAGTGGTCGCCGCAATGAGTTTTTCACAGAGAACAAAATGGCAGCCGTAATTACAGTGTATCCTTGGCAGACCGCAATAGAAATGGCATAAATTTTGAGTTTTTTGGATTTATTACAAAAATTGAGTATTATTATGGTCATCTAGGAACCCCTAAAATGATACAACTTGCCTTCCTTAGTCTCCTTTCTTCAAAAAATTGCTTGTTCCTCTCTGACGGTCCAAAAATACTCTTCTATCTCTCCTCTCTGTTCTTGACTACTCTTCTGCCAGAAGAACTACCGACGGGGCACGAAGCAACACCGTCTAGTTCTAGTTCTTCCTTCTTCCCTTTTTCCGTTCTTTTCGCGTTCTGATGAAACCGTTGCATGCTGTCGCTGACGCACTGCTCACTGCCGCTCATTGCCTTCGCTGCTCACTGCTGCTACAAGCCACATATTTTCTCTCTGTGCTTTGTAACTTAGTTTCTGTTCCAAACTTCTGGTCTTCCTACCAATTTTACTTTCCTATTACCCTTTTGTTTTACATTCGTTTGGTGCTATAAATTATGTTATAAGCGTCTCTATTTTCAATATTTTTTCCAATTTATATAGGTTCAAGGCAAGACTCTGACTCTAATGTCCCTGTCCCTACCACTTATATTCTATGGTGTATTATGACCTGATGTTATGTTTATTTGTTTAGTTTGTACAGCATCTGCTTAATTAATTGGATGCACTAATGAGGAGAAAGCTACTTGAATTGATTAAATTTTAAAATTTTTTGTCTTCAAAAAATTTTGCATTTTTTTGTACGTATACATATATTTTTTAGGTAATCCATCATTTTCAGCACTTTTCGAAATGCCATCAGCCGTAATTTATGGCAGATTTTTGACTTACCGTCATGAGCAGCCATCCGCAATAAAAAAAACTATGATATGAAGAGAATTAATCAATATACTTTTTATATTAGTATAAGATCTATTCAAAAAGCTATTCCGGTCAAACCGAATGAGATATAGTTTGAATTTACTACTATATTTCTCGTTTTCTAACATGGTTTTATTATGATAACAACGTTTTGGATAACTTCATAGAATGTGCTAAGATATATTTTGACTTTAAGCGTGAGTTGAGTTTAATTTTTTCCCCAATAGTGAACGAATTTCTACAACCAATATTGATGAATTTTAAAACCCTGTTGGCACACTGATTTGATGATTCTGTGGCGAAGTACTACAAACAAGGTTAGTGATTAGGTCATATTGGTGTTAATTAAAATTTATGTGAAGTAAATTAATTAATATATTTTTTATATTAGTATCAGAGCCATTTAAAAAGATATTTGAATAAAACCAAATGAGATAAACTTCGAATTGACGACCATTTTTCCTGTTTTCCAACTTGTTTTATTATAGTTCTTAGTTTTGAATAACTGCATAGAATGGACCAAGATTATATTTTGACTTTAAACAAGATTTGAGTTTGATTTTTTTGTCCAACAGTGAATGAAAATCTACAGGCAATATTGGTGGATTTTAAAGCTCTTTTGGCATACTGATTTGATGATTCGGTGGAAGTGAAATAAAAACAAGGTTAGTGATTTGGTTATATTGGTGTTAATTAAAATTTATGTGAAGTAAATTAATTTATATATTTTTTTTATATTAGTATCAGAGTTATTTAAAAAGATATTCGAATAAAACCAAATGAGATATAGTTCGAATTGACTACTATTTTTTCCGTTTTCCAACTCTGTTTTATTATAGTTCATAGTTTTGAATAACTGCATAGAATGGACTAAGATATATTTTGACTTTAAATGTGATTTAAGTTTGATTTTTTTGCCCAACAATGAATGAAATTCTACAACTGATATTAATGGATTTTAAAACCCTGTTGGCACACTGATTTGATGATTCAGCGGCATTGTACTACAAACAAGGTTAGTGATCATATCATATTGGTGTTAACTAAAATTTATATGAAGCAAAGTTATGGCAGCGCCATAACGTTATGGCATGGCGAATTTCTTTCTTGCCGCCATACAGTGGTCGTCGTAATGAGTTTTTCACTGAGAGTGAAATGGTAGCCGCAATTACGGTGGGGGTTTGGCGAACCGCAATAAAAGCCATAAATTGTGTTTTTTAGATTTTTTTTAAAAAAAATTGAGTGTTATTATGGTCGTCTAAGAACCCCTAAAATGATACAACTTGCATTTCTTAGTATCCTTTCTTCAAAAAAACTTCTTGTTCCTCTCTGACGGTCCAAAAGCACTCTTCTATCTCTCCTCTCTATTCTTGACTACTTTTCTGCCAGAAGAACTACCAACGGGACACGAAGCAACACCGTGTAGTTCTAGTTCTTCCTTCTTTCATTTTTTCCGTTCTTTCAGCATTTTGATGAAGTCGTTGCATGCCGTCGCTGACGCACTGCTCGCTGCCGCTCTTCGCCCTCGTTGCTTGCTGCTGCTACAAGCCACAGATTCTCTCTCTGTGCTTTGTAATTTATTTTCTATTCCAGGTTTCTGGTCTTCCTACCAATTTTACTTTCCTGTTTTTCTTTTGTTTTACATTGGTTTGGTGCTATAAATTATGTTATAAGCCTCTCTATTCCTAATATTTTTCCAATTTATATAGGTTCAAGACAAGCCTCTGACTCTAATGTCCCTGCCCCTGCCTCTTATATTCTATGGTGTATTATGACTTGATGTTATGTTTATTTCTTTTGTTTGCTACTTCATTTGCTTAATTAATTGAATGCACTAATGAGTAGAAAGCTACTTAAATTGATTAGATTTTATAATTTATTATCTTCAAAAGGTTTTTGAATTTTTTTTACATATATATATATTTTTTAGGTAATGCATCTTTTTTGGCATTTTTCGAAATGCCATCCGCTATAATTTATGGCATATTTTTGGCTTACCGCCATGAGCAGTCATTCGTAATAAAAAACTATGATATGAAGTGAATTAATTAATATACTTTTTATATTAGTATCAGATCTATTTAAAAAGATATTCGAGTCAAACCAAATGAGATATTGTTCGAATTGACTACTATTTTTCTCGTTTTCTAACACAGTTTTATTATGACAACAAAGTTTTCAATAACTTCATAGAATGTGCTAAGATATATCTTGATTTTAAACGTGATTTGAGTTTGATTTTTTTGCCCAACAGTGAACAAAATTCCAGAGAAAAATGGTTGATTTTATAATTCTTTTGGCATACTAATTTCATGATTCAGTGGTAATGTAACACAAACAAGGTTAGTGATTAGGTTATATTGGTGTTAATTAAAATTTATTTGAAGTAAATTAATTAATATATTTTTTTATATTAGTATTAGAGCTATTTAAAAAGACATTCGAATAAAACCAAATGAGGTATACTTCGAATTGACTACCATTTTTCCTGCTTTTCAACCTGGTTTTATTATGGTTCATAGTTTTGAATAATTGCATAGAATGGACTAAGATTATATTTTGAATTTAAACGTGATTTGAGTTTGTTTTTTTTTTTTTTTGTCCAACAGTGAATGAAATGCTACAGGCGATATTGGTGGATTTTAAAACCCTTTTGGCACATTGATTTGATGATTCAGTGGAAGTAAAATACAATTAAGGCTAGTGATTTAGTTATATTGGTGTTAATTAAAATTTATGTGAAGTAAATTAATTTATATATTTTTTATATTAGTATCAGAGTTATTTAAAAAGGTTTTCGAATAAAACCAAATGAGATATAGTTTAAATTGTCTACTATTTTTCCAATTTTCCAACTCTGTTTTATTATAGTTCATAGCTTTGAATAACTGCATAGAATAGACTAAGATGTATTTTGACTTTAAACGTGATTTCAGTTTGATTTTTTTGCTCAACAGTGAATGAAATTCTACAAGCGATATTGGTAGATTTTAAAATCCTGTTGGCACACTGATTTGATCATTCAGCGACGAAGTACTACAAACAAGGTTAGTGATCAGGTCATATTGGTGTTAAGTAAACTTTATATGAAGTAGTGTTATGGCGGCGCAATAACGTTATGGCTTGGAGGATTTTTTTTCTTGCCACCATACAGTGGTCGTTGCAATGATTTTTTCATAGAGAGCGAAATGACAGCCGCAATTGCGGTGGTGCCATGGCGGACCACAATAGAAATGGCAAAAATTTTGGGTTTTTTGGACTTTTAAAAAATTTAGTGTTATTATGGTAGTCTAAGAACCCCCTAAAATGATACAACTTACCTTCCTCAGTCCCGTTTCTTGAAAAAACTGCTTGTTCCTCTTTTGCGGTTTAAAAGCTCCCTTCTATCTCTCAACTCTGTTCTTGACTACTCTTCTGCCAGAAGAACTACCGACGGGGCACGAAGGAACACCGTCTAGCTCCAGTTCTTCCTTCTTCCCTTTCTTCCATTCTTTCTGTGTTCTGATGAAACTGTTCTATGCCGTCGTTGATGCACTGCTCCCTGCCGCTCGTCGCCCTCGCTGCTCGCTGCTGCTACAAGCCACAGATTCTCTCTCTGTGCTTTGTAACTTAGTTTCTGTTCTAGACTTCTGGTCTTCCTACTAATTTTACTTTCCTGTTTCTCTTTTGATTTACATTGGTTTGGTGCTATAAATTATGTTATAAGTCTCTCTATTTTCAATATTTTTTCCAATTTATATAGGTTCAAAACAAGCCTCTGACTTTAATGTCCTTGCCCCTGCCTCTTATATTCTATAGTGTATTATGACTTGATGTTATGTTTATTTCTCTAGTTTGTTACTTCATTTGCTTAATTAATTGGATGCACTACTGAGTTGAAAGCTACTTAAATTGATTAGATTTTATAATTTATTGCCTTCGAAAAATTTTTGCATTTTTTTGTACATATACATATATTTTTTAGGTAATCTGTCATTTTCGGCAAATGCCATGTGCCATAATTTTATGGCAGATTTTTTGCTTACCGCCATGAGCAGCCATCTGTAATAAAAAAAACTATGATATAAAGTGAATTAATTAATATACTTTTTAAATTAGTATCAGATTTATTTAAAAAGATATTTGAGTCAAACCAAATGAGATATAGTTCGAATTGACTACTATTTTTCTCGTTTTCTAACATGATTTTATTAAGATAACAAAGTTTTGATTAACTTTATAGAATGTGCTAAGATATATTTTGACTTTAAACGTGATTTAAATTTGATTTTTTGCCCAATAGTGAATGAATTTCTACAATCGATATTGGTGGATTTTAAAACCCTGTTGGCACATTGATTTGATGATTCTATGGCAAAGTACTACAAACAAGGTTAGTGATTAGGTCATAGTGGTGTTAATTAAAATTTATATGAAGCAATGTTATGGTGGTGCCATAACGTTATGATATGGCGGATTTCTTTCTTGCCGCCATACAGTGGTCGCCGCAATGAGTTTTTCACAGAGAGCGAAAAGGCAGCCACAATTGAGCTGGTTCTTTGGCAGACCGCAATAGAAATGGCAAAAATTTTGGGTTTTTTGGATTTTTTTAAAAATTGAGTGTTATTATGGTCATCTAGGAACCCTTAAAATGATACAACTTGTCTTCTTCAGTCTCCTTTCTTCAAAAAATTGCTTGTTCCTCTCTGACGGTCCAAAATCTCTCTTCTATCTCTCTTTTTTTTCCTTGACTACTCTTCTACCAGAAGGACTACCGACGAGGCACGAAGCAACACCGTCTAGCTCCAGTTCTTCCTTCTTCCCTTTCTCCCGTTCTTTCTGCGTTATGATGAAGCCGTTGCATGTCGTCGTTGACTCACTGCTCACTGCCGCTTGTCGCCCTCACTGCTGCTATAAGCAACATATTCTCTCTCTCTATGCTTTGTAACTTAGTTTCTGTTCCAGACTTCTGGTCTTCCTACCAAATTTACTTTCCTATTTCTCTTCTGTTTTACATAGGTTTAGTGCTATAAATTATGTTATAAACCTCTCTATTTCCAATATTTTTCAATTTATATAGATTCAATATATGCCTCTGACTCTATGTCCTTGCCTCTGTCACTTATATTCTATGGTGTATTATGACTTGATTTTATGTTTATTTGTTTAGTTTTCTACTGTATTTGCTTAATTAATTGGATGTACTAATGAGTAGAAAGCTAATTAAATTGATTAGATTTTATAATTTATTACCATAAAAAAATTTTTGCATTTTTTTGTACATATACATATATTTTTTAGGTAATTCGTCATTTTTGCCATTTTTCGAAATGCCATCCGCCATAATTTTATGGTAGATTTTTTGCTTACCGCCATGATTTTTTTATGTCGTTACCACCAGTAAATCCAACAGTACTCTGTGATGCTAAATCCAATGGTACTCAACGTTTTTCTTGTAGTGTGGAGAAGAGATACAGAGGTAACTAGTAGGAGTGACCTGCAAAGACATTTTGACACTCAAGTCAGAATGGATCTTAGGAGGTAGAGTTTTGGGTGTGTGTAGTGTACTTGTAAAAGCCGCTTTATAAAGATTTGGCCAAGTTGTCTTATCTTTTTGGTTGGTTAGGAGGGAGGGCCGATATTTAAGTTTGAATATCAGTTAGTGGTATGTAGACTGTAACACCCTACCACACAGAACTTTACGTTTAAGTCGTAAATCAAAGGTGGTGTGGTATTACGACCTCTAAAATAAAACATATGTACATATGATAAATGAAAGAATATAATATACGAGGAGCCTTGAAGAATAGGTAAAGCAAAATCGCAAAATTAAAAGCGCAATGCTCAGAAATAGGAATTACTTGCGTATGAAGAAAGCTAAAGTACATAACATATATATACAAGTAACAAGAGTAGAAGGTCAAGAGTACAAAATAACAAGCTCCTAACTCAGCCTGCGAAGCTAAGGCTGGCCGAAGAATATTTACATACATATATACTTATCCCAAAATACATATATAATAAATCCTGATTTTCGTACAACTCTAGGAGGTACAAAAGTAAAACAAGTTATCAGGAGAGTTCTATGCATATAATCATATATAAGCTATACACCAAACTAAGGTCCCCAAAAGATCCACTTCGCTGCAGAGCTCTAGACGCCTAGTGAGGTGCCTCTCGACCTGCATTTGAAAACATAAAATATTCATATAGAATAAGAATTGGGGGTTCTCAACATGGTAAAGGTGCCACGTACATATTATACAAGGTCCTGGGAATGCTAGAGGCAATTCTAGAACGCCGGCACTCAAATTATACAACTTAAAGAACTAAAACAGAAACCATGAATGGGTGGTTTTCTAGGGATTCTTAAACCTAACTAAAACTTAACTAGAACCCTAAATCTCTCTGTCTTTCCTACGTTCCTCCATCTCCGGTGAAATTGCATAGACAAACAAGTAGACAATGGCAAACACAGGTAAAATACAAGTAATATAGATAGCAACAAATAGCATATTATAATCACTTAGGCAATCCTAATTAATGCACAAGAAAGCAATTCAAACAATATGCATATGATTTATGCCTGTCCTATGGCTAATGAGTCTCATCTGTTGGTTATCAAGCCAACCCGACAAGTTCGGCTCCTAAACCCTGGACTATCCCCTGACGCGCATCCCTAAAAGTCTATGCATAGCTTTTTCTCATATATATAAAATTGCTCAATGGGGGTATCCTTCCCAGGAATTTACACATGTTTGGTCACCCTTACGTCATAGAGTCAACAGAGTATCGAGTCCCAACTTGGAACACGTGGTGGCAAGCCACGGTACTTTACCTATGGACACTCGTTTCTCAGATAACATAAGTGCATAAGCCTCATTTCATTCATATACATTATATACATTCATAATCATTGATTATAGCCATAATATTACTTATATATCATATATTTGCACTTTCAAACATAGTTCATCATAACCCGGAACAAGTGGGGCGAACCATACCCTTGCATCTACCCAGAGAGCCTCTATACTAACCAACCTGGAGCAAGTGGGACAAAACTACAACCCTTACGTCTACCCAAAAGGTACGTTCTCATATGCCCAGGAGGAACAAAGGAGTGGATCCTAACCTCTCACGATCTCGCTGGGGGCAATTTTACAATACCAGGAGGAACGAAGAAGGGAATCCTCACCTTCCACAATCTCCTAGGGTCGCACTTCCAAGAAAGAGTGCTCAGATGAAATATTCATTCCCTTCTTTAATCAGTTTTATAATTTAAGAAGCATATATACATATATTTATGCCACCTATCTTCTCATACCTAATTCATCACTTTTCCAACCTTACTTCATCCCCAATATACCTCGTTTCCCCTTGCTTCATCTTATTACTAGGCCTATTACTAATATCTAGGGTTAAAAGAGTGAAAATAGAGGTTTAGAGGTTTAAAAATTATGTTTAAAGCACTAAAATCCCATTTGCTGAAAATAAGGGTCATGCGTACATGTGGGCTACACGTACGCAGCATGCCAAACAGAAACACCCATCCACGTCTGGAGAAATTTGCGTACGCATGCATTGCAGATCAGTCAAAAATGGTTAAGTCTGCAGAATTTCAGCTTTACATACCAAACTTTCGACGCGCATAACTTTTTCATTTCAAAATATTTTTCATTCGTTATTCAAACGGCGTAAATTTCATGAACCCAATTTTTATATGAAATAAGTTTAAAACAATTTCGGGGTCAGAAAGCCGAGTTATGACTCGTCAAAATTTGGCCAAAAATTAAATTTACACAAAAAATCTCCAACCTCTATTTTCATTAAAATCAAACCCAATGTGAACCCTCTAAACATATATACAGCAACACAACCTACCATTTCAGCCCCAAAAACCCCAAATTCTACCACAATCAAGCATGTCTCAATTTTTTGCATATATTTCCTTCCAACACTTTCACAATAACATCAAAATTATTAACCTTCATATATCCACAACTAACATTGTCATTTACCACCATCATAGTATAATCAAATCATAAAAATCATTGAATCTTTCAGGCATTATCTATTCAATATACCATGTTAACTATGCTACCAATCAATCTCCGAAATTCGTAATCCAGCTTATCCTATGGTCATCTAACCTAAGTTCTCACAAGACATTATATATTAAATACGAGAAACCTAAACCATACCTTGGCCGAATTCTCCCTAAACTCAAAAATACAAAAATTCAAGCTTCAAGATTCTCAATCAACTCTAATGATTCCAGCCACCTAGGGGTTTATTCCAAGAGCTCCAATTTCACCATTTTAAACTCCAATTTAACATAATTTCAATCTAATTCATACAATTTACTAAATTAGCACTAGAGTACATAAAATTGGACAAACCACAAAGATTTAGAGTTTCTTTACCTTACCCATTGATGATTGGAGTATAATCCAACAATTATCCAATGTAAAATTGCACATAAACCACCAAAATTATCAAAATCACTCAAAACTCAAACCAATTTCGTGGAGAGAGGGGACACAGAGAACTGGACGCAAATTACAGAGAGACTTACCACTTTATTTGGATAGAATTGAAGAAAATTCCGAGACGAACGCATGGCAGCAAACGACTCATCAATTGGAACTCCGAATCAAAAGTTACAAGGATTTAAAGTTGGAAATGGAATATGAGTTAGAATTCTCTTACTCTTCTCTCTTCTCACCGTCGATTCCCTTTTCACACATGAAAACAGAAGTGTTGTGGCTGCAAGGGGAAAAAAGGGGTTAAATAGGTTGTGCCTTGGGTCTAATATAAGTTCGGTTCAATCAGTTTAGTCTGTTAATTCAATTTTAGGCCAAAACCTTTAAAATTAATTTTAAAATTTGTATTTTAATTATCTCTGATCTATTAAACTATAAAATTTAATTTTTTAGTTTCTGTAAAAAATAATTAATTTATTGATTAATTATTTATTAATTTTACGGGTTTTAAATCGACATGTCGGGTGTTGGGACTTTTGGGCCTAAGAAGACGGTAACTCGGGTTTTGGAGCCGACTTATCCGTGGGCCGTTGGGTCCATAACATTCATGAAGCTGAAACGACTGGGATAATGATGAATTGATGATGAAAATGACAGAGTGACATGTTGACGTTTGAGGGTTCCAAAGAAATTAAAGGAAAGGAAGAAGGATGTGGGGTTCTCCATGTAGATCAGTAATATGGGTAGACTCACGTGACAGTTATGTGATCATTGAAGAGGTGAATAATCAAGCTGATCCCGTAAGATATGAGTGATGAAGCACGGTGTGTTATGCGACCCAGGCAGCCCAATTCAAATGTGAAGACTTTGCATAGAAATCTTCTCTGGACCACTAAGTTTTGTTCCAAGGAGGTTAGAGAGAGGGGAATAACAATTGGACCAAAAAAAAGGTAAATCAAATGATAAGAGAGTGAGAAACACAGGCACAGAACACTAGTGATGATGATGACAAGTTGTACGAAGAAGGTGGAGGTGACCACAAAAACTAAATCTGGAGATGAAGTTGAGAAAAGTGTAAAAGGGGTTGAATCGTTATTGAAATCTTTTAATCAGAAAAATAAATTTAAAAAGTTTATCAAGTCTTCGATTTATATATATGCAGCAGAAATATGTCAATTTGTTCAAGTTACCAGCTTCTTTTAAGTTTGTTGAAACTAAAACTTGAGATATAGATATATTTAAAATATATCTTCTGAGATCTATTTACAAATTTTAGATAGACCTTTAAAATGGTTTTTAAAAAATTTCAGATCCTCTCGGTATAAAAATTACTTATCAGTACTAAATAAATCATTGAACAATAAATAAATATAAATGTAAGAGATAAGAGTTCAAAGAGAAAGTATACAGATCAGACTATATATATTAGAATAAGTGTACAAAGTCACAATGACATTATTTGTACACAACATTAGCTTTGAATTCAATGTATCTATAGACTCGGTGTTTGGAGGCAAATTGAGGGTTTCACCTTCACATTGTTATTACTTTGATTGAAGTGCCGGAGAGAAGAAAACTTTAAAGACCAATGAGGTTTTTTCTTTGCAGGAGTGCTTTTACCATTTGTCTTCATTTTCTTCTTCCTCTTTGAGATTTCAGGACGTAACTTTTCTTGCCATTTCTCATTTGGTATGGTGTCTTTCTTTGTCATTTTCTTCCCTTTTTTCATTTGGCAAGGTCTTCTACAAGAACTAGCATCAATATTACTCAAAATTTCAAAACTATTTGCAGTATATCGGTGCATAAAATAAGTCTTCTAGTAAATAAATTAATAAATGTGAATAACTTGAAACAAGTGTTTTTTTTTTTGGATAGTATGTATAGCATTGATTCTAGTAATTCTATTCAAAGTTTGGTTTCTCTCAATCGAGCTTTTTAAAGTTATGAATTATAGACATATGTAGATCTTTTCAACCATTCAATTGGTCCACTTCTTTCGTCAAAACTTCTTCCTATCGAATCAACATATTAACATGATCACGAAGGGTATCGTCATCAAAATAGATATAAGACTATAACATAAATTTGTGAACTAGGCAATTTATATTTCTAAGTTTTATATTTCTTTTATCTCTTATTACTACCATAAAAAAGATTTTTAGCGACAAACTTTTAGCGGCAATAAATTATTGTCACGATTTCTCTTTTTAAAACTATTATTTAGTGGCAATTATATATTATATATTTACCATTAATACTATAAATTCTAATGGCCATTTCAGCTATTGCCACTAAAAGAAAGCTAAAATTTAAAAAATAACAAAAAAATAAAAGGACCTAAACTCAAAAACATGACTCTCTGCCTCGTCACTCTCCTCACATAAAACCACTCTCAGTGCCTTATTCTCAATGAGAAGTGAGAATCGCACACCAATCTTCTCTTTCTTCTTCTCGATTTCGCTCTCGCTCTCGCTCTCCATCATTCCAGGTTTTTCATCGCTCAAATCTCTTTCCAATTTTCATCTCAATCTTAATTGCGCTCTAAATCCTTTTTCTCGGACAAGGTTGTGCTGATTTCGATTGAACTCAATCGCGCTCTAGTAATCAGATATGAATTAATTCTCTCTCAATTCTAATTTTTGTACTCCCAATTTGTGTTCTATTGCATCCTTTTCCCATATCTCTTATCAATTTTTAGTTTTATCTGAGTTAATTTTTCTCCCACATTGGATTCCGCTTTTCTTAGTTCCGATTCCTATCGCATGCACTTATTGCAGGTTGAACTCGTAATTCATTGATTTAGAATCAAAGTTTCGAGTGTTTTCTTCGCCCAGTGACGTTATCGGTTTCAGATTTTGGTAATTTGATTTTTTTTTGCGATATCATTTTTCCATTCGATATTTCAAATTTCTTTAAAATTCATCACAGTCCTGGTATCCACCCTGTAATTTCCTCCACCCAGCAGGTCTCACAATAGTCACCGTCGCTCTGGATCTGGTTCCCATAACAAAACACAGGTTTCTGATAATGAAAGTTCTGATAGCAATAATGGCTTGACCACAGGGGCTATTATAGGCATTACTACAGGTTCAATATTGGTGGCTGTTATTTTGATACTTGCTCTTTTCTTCTGTGTCCGAAAGCAAAAAGGGAAGGAAAAGGTTACAAGAACTTCTAGTGGGAGCCTTCCTCATGGAACTACTAATGGTGAATTCTTTTCTATACCTCTTTGTTTCCAAATACATTTTCTAATCATGTAATTTGCTTTCTTTGTTGAACCTAATCTAATAAAGTATGCTTAAATCTGGCCCAATCTTTGTTCAATATTAATATTTAGAGGCAATGAAGTCGCAGCTAAATAGTAGAAGTGATTAGAAGGCCAGCGTGAGGGAATCATTTCAAGGGAAATCATTTCTTAAATTTTAACAAAAAAAATTACTAAATCTGAAATCGATCAACCTATCAAAATTAGGATATATTATTCCTAAATTCAGTAAATAGTTTATTCAAAGAAATTTCACAATGTCAAAAAACTCAAATAAATATTTTTATTAGTTATTTTGCAATAATCAATCTGTTTCAAATAAGTCTTTTTTCCCCTTGAGTTGCAGAGGAAGGGAGCTGGTTCCACATAAGAGAAACCTCGTTGATTTTGCATGCTACCAATCTCAAGATCACCTCAAGGTACGTTTATTTCTCCAATCTTCACATACACCGAGCATGATTGTTAAATAACATTTTTATATGTGTTGAATTAGTTATTTGTATCATGTACCAAATAAGAATAAGCTTAATAATTAATATTTTTTTATTTAACTATTATTATTCTTAAATGGACTTATTAGAGAAAACTATAGAGCTTTTGCTAACGACGGTCTTTTTGCTAACAAAATTAAAAGTGGAAGGATTTTAAAATAAATAAATAAATGAATGTACCTATCCTTAGAAGTTTTAAATATATATTTTTTCATTATAACACTTTTACTTTTAATATTTGTTTGCAAAATCCTAATAAAGTAATATGGACATCAGTTAATATTTGAACATAAAAGTCTGCATTTGGAATAAATATTAAGGTCTTACCTATTCATTTGGTTTAATTATTCTGTTGGTCCCTATAGTTTTGTCAATTTTTCAATTAGGTCTCTACACTTTTTTTCCTTTTAATTGGGTCCCTGCACCTATTTTTTTTTTTCAATTAGGTCCTTACCGTGACCAAACAGTTAGATTTAACGAAATATTCCGTTCCTAATTTAAAGATTCGATAACTTTATGTGAAATTCCTAATTCTCTTTCACTCACATTTATCTGAAATACCATTTTACCCTCCCACACTTAGCAACTGTTCGTTCTCTCTCTTCTCCCAAACTCAGAGAAGAAACCCGTTCACATTCACTGCTTGCCAACTCGCTCTGCTGCCAAGTTCAACTCCACCGAAATATTGCTGGAGGGTTTCGTGTCTCCGGCAGCACTGCCGTCGTCGTAGGCGTTGCTTCTACCTCTAGGTAAGACAACGCTCAACCTTTGAGTCGTTGAAGGGTTTTTGTATTTTTCTCCTGGGAAAATTTGTCATATTGTTTATAAGAGCTTCCTTTTTCTTTCTGAAACTGTTTGAAGAGGGATTTATGGCATTATTTTTTTTGGTATGCAGTTATGGGTGATTCGGATTTCAGTATCAAAATCCATCATGGTGGCAAATTTGTTGACAGTGGACAACGAGTAGAGTATTTAGGAGGAATGGTTGTGGAGGATTTGCATTTTGAGGTTGATGAATGGTCATTGCAAGAGATTGTCAGTCAGCTAAAGCAACAAGGGTATAAGGGTTTCGCCAGGATCTGGTACAAGGAACCTGGGATGGATTTGAAGTCAGGTCTTAGAGAGTTGAAGTCGGATGGGGATGCGATGAAAATGGCTAGGTCACTGGTGTCAAGTTCCTGCAAACATTGCGAGGTATATGTTGTCAATGGAGCCAGGAAAAGTAACGGGATTGAAATCACTTCAACTGATGCTGATTATGTGCCAGAGGGAGGTGAAGACAGTGCTGATGATGATGGGTTGCTGCTAGAGGTTGAAGTGGATGCTGAGTCAGAGCCTTCTACTGAAGAAGAGGTATTTGATGACAGTGCTGATGATGGTGACCATGAGGATCACTTTGGGTTTGAGGTGGAGGATAATGATCCACAATCAAATACATTTGAGGGATTTATGGGCCCACTAAATTATGAGAGAACTGCAGCAGCTGGAATAGCTGAAGGTGATGAAGGTTTAAGGGAGGGTGATGAGCAGGTTGGGGGCATATCTGATGGATATGAGACTGATGACATAGACAGTTATGAAGGGGACACAGATGATATGATAAAAAAGAAGAGGTTTCCTAAATACAATGAGGCAGAGATGAACAGAGAGTATGAATTTCAGGTGGGGCTAGAATTTAAATCACTTAGTCAATTCAAAGAGGCTGTTAAGGAGCATGCCCTATTGAATGGTAGGGACATTAGGTTTCAAAAAAATGATAAGGTGAGGTGTAGAGTTGTTTGCAAAGGAAGAAAGGGAAAGTGCAAGTGGGTTTGTTTTGCGAGTAAGGTCGGGGGTTCTGACTGTTTCCGGATCAAGACTTTAAATGGAAAGCATACATGTGGAAGAATTTATAGTGGAAGACTTGCATCAAGCAGTTGGATCTCAAAGAAGATTGCAAACAACATCAGTAGAGGGGAGGAGATGAAGCTTGCAACAGTTATTCAGACTATCCAAGACAAATACATGGCCAATATCAGTGTTGGTAAGGCTTACTGGGCAAGGAGGAAGGCAAGAGAAGAGGTACATGGGCGGGCAATCCAACAGTATGCTAAACTAAAGGATTACTGTGCAGAGATACTTAGGGCAAATCCAGGATCTAGTCTTAGCATATTGGTTGATAGGCCTTCTATTACGCACCAGCCCCGATTTATGAGAATGTACATGTGCCTTGATGCAGTCAAGAAAGGCTTCTTGGCGGGGTGTAGACCTATTATTGGTGTGGATGGATGTCACTTGAAGGGCGACCATGGACAGCAGCTGCTAGTTGCTGTTGGCAGAGATCCAAATGACAATTACTTTCCCATTGCCGTAGCTGCAGTAGAGGCAGAGACTAAGGACAGTTGGGGGTGGTTCTTGGAGTTGCTGTTAAATGACATTGGAGAATCAAAAAAGTGGGTTTTTATGAGTGACCAACAAAAGGTATCACCTAATTTTTATGCAACATATTTGATTTGAATATAAATATGCTATGTATATGATGTATATGATGATATATGAAACTAGAGATTTGTGAATATGAATCTGATATGTATGTGATCATATATGCAATTGATGGATTTGTAAATATAAATCTGAAATGTATATGAGCATATATATAATGGCTAAGCTTGTGAACATAAATCTGCCATGTTAGTGATGCTATGTTTAGATGCAATGGCTAAGCTTTTGAACATTAATCTTCAAAATATGATATGTTTAAAGTTAGTGAACATTAATCTGCTATGTTTAGATGCTATATTAATCTGTTACATGGGTATATTGTCTTCTGCACTGAAATAATAAATCAGGGGCTGATGCATATCTTTCAAGAGGCATTGCCAACACTGGAGCATAGGCTTTGTTTGAGGCATTTATATGCCAACTGTAAAAAAGCATATGGGGGTGGTACTGTACTAAGGGACCTTATTCTGTCTATTGCCAAAGCTACCTATGTGGAAGAGTGGGAAAGAAAGATGAATCAACTAAAGGAGATCAACAGAGACTGTTATGACAAGTTGTTTGCTTTGGATCCAAAATTGTGGACAAAGAGTCACTTCACATTTCTGGCCAAGAGTGACATGCTGATGAACAACATCTCTGAAGCATTCAACGGAAGAATCCTAGAGGCAAGAGACAAGCCAATTCTGACGATGTTTGAATGGATTAGGTGCTACTTGATGACAAGGTTTGTAGAGAAAAAGAAGAAGGCAGAGAGGTTTGAGGGCTCTGTTTTGCCAAAACCCAAGAAACGGCTAGATATCATCGCGGTTAGAGCTATGGAGTGGCAAGCTAAATGGACCGGAGACCTGAAGTTTGAAGTCCACCATAAGAACAGGATGATCATGGAAAGGTATGTGGTAGATTTGATGGCTGGAATGTGTAGTTGTAGGTTCTGGGGTTTGTGTGGTATGCCATGTTCCCATGCTTGCTGTGCTATCTTTGAGAAGGGTGACAACCCAGAAGATTATTGTAGTAACTATTACAGCAAGGCAGCATACCTTGCTACATATGGGCAGTCAATATCACCAATCAATGGAGAAAATATGTGGCCAAAGATACAATGCGATACCATCATCCCTCCAATTTTCAGAATAAAACCAGGAAGGCCAAGGATGGTTAGGATAAGGGAACCCGATGAAAACAGAACACAAACAAAATATAGAAGAACTGGAACATCTGTTACCTGCAGTAATTGTGGCCAATACGGACACAATAGGAGACTATGTCGAAACCCTATAGTGACAGGTATTGGTTGCCAATTTATTTTGTTCATATGTTGAGGAACTATTATTAACTATAATTTCATTTTGTAGCTCCTGAAGGCACACAAGGATCTGATGCTGCAACTGGAACTGGTGGAGTTGGTTCTGCTGCTAATGAACCTGCTGCTGCTGTTGAAGCAAATGGATCTGCAGCTGCTCCTACTGCTAGATCCAAGATGGTTAAAGGGAGAGGCAGAGGAAGAGCAGCAGTAGGGATGACCAGAAGAAGGGGTAGAGGGAGGGCTACAACACACACCCCTGTACCACCCTCACAGCCTCCACACACCACTATACCACCCTCACAGCCTACAAACACCCCTGTACCCCCATCCCAGCCACCACACACCCCTGTACCACCCTCACATCATACAGACACCCCTGCACCCCTATCCCAGCCACCACACACCTCTGCACAACCCTCACAGCCTTCACACACCCCTGCACCACCCTCACAGCCTCCACACACTCCTGCACCACCATCACAGCCTCCACAAACCCCTGCACCTTCACTGCCCACCACCTTACCCACACCAGCATCACTGCCCACCACCTTGCCTACACCTGCATCACTGCCCACTGCACCAGCATCGCAACCTTTGCCCAAGTTCAAAATCTTTGGTGTGAGAAGAAGTGGAAGACTCAAGATTGGAGTTAGGAAGCCAACAAATCAGCCGCCTGAACATGTTGACCTCACACTTGATTGAGGCTGAAGAGAGTTTAGGATTTTTTTTTTATATCTTTTGTGTAATGTAGCATTTGTGTTCACCTGTGACTCTGCTTTTTTTATGGTTTTGACCACTATTATTATGTGTTGTGGACCACTTTTGTTATGTGGGTAGAAAAATGTTATGAGTGGGTGTCACATTTATTTTGTGGCTATCTAGGTGTCCTACATTATATAATGTAAAAAATAATGATATCTATTATAATTCAATGCATCTTTTGTTTTACCAACTTTTTTCACAGTATCATACTTGTATGCATATTAAATGGCAAATGAACAACTTTCATTTAGAGAAATTAAACAACAATTCATATAACTTCATTGTACTCAACATAAACAGTACATGCTTTCTACATTATCATAACAGCCATGCTTTCTACATCTTTACATATAACACTGCAACAATTAAAACACCTAATATCAAAACCAGCATAACTAGCATCTTGTATTGCTTTTTCATACTATCTTCCATCTTAGCAAATTGCTCTTCCACTGAACTCAGCTCAGCACATAACCTTTCTACACAAGCATCTACTTCTCCAACCTCTGCAATTAATCTCTCTAGATCCACACTTATTCTGTCTATCTTCCTTTCTTGTGCCTCCAATTCTCTAACCCTTTCAAGTACTTGCTGTGAACTGTTTACTCCATCTTCTCCAGATAACTTTTTTTCTTTCCCATCAACCCACTCAAAAAATTTGCATCTCCTATTAGGGCAAGAAATGAATCTTCTGCTTGAATTTTTTGATGTACTTGAACTACGAAGAATCATACTGTCTCCACAAAAACACTGAACCCTCCTTTCCTTTTGCTTCAGCTATCCACTATTCTCATCTTCTTCATCATCAATCCACTCGAAGAAGTTGCATTTTGGCTTTCTTCCACAATCAACATACCTTCTTCCATGGCTTGCTACTACCGAAGAAGACATCACAGCAACTGCCTCACCACAAAAACAAAGATGTCTCTTCTTCACGAAAGTTCTGGAACTACAGACTCCTGAAGATAACTGACTCTGATCCATGAGTATTGACATAGTAAGAGTAAGAGTTGCAAATGGAGGAGGAGAAGTTTGAGGAAGAGGCGATTAGAAGAGAGATAGAACTCAGAACCCTACTGAGTATCGTTCATTTGTAAGGGACAAGTGAGGGTCATAATGGTCAAATCACACATTCTTAACGTTTTTTGTAACGTTTACCGTCAGTAGGGACCTAATTGAAAAAAAAATTAGGTGCAGAGACCCAATTAAAAGAAAAAAAAGTGTAGGGACCTAATTGAAAAATTCGTGAAACTATAGGGACCAATAGAGTAATTAAACCTATTCATTTTATTGGAAGCCTTAACCAATGTCTTTTGAAATTTGTTTGATTAGTATAATTATCTCAAGATATACTAAGACATAAAGATCAGATGATGAAAATAGAAAATATAAACAAATCTAGGTAATTAATTCTTATATTGACTACTTATCACTCTACTATTGATTTTAAACATAGATTTTCAGACAAGATATACTATGATGAGTTCAATATATTTGTATTGCAGATTTCAGATGTTATGTGTGATGCTGGTAAGTCTTGTGGTGTGGAGTCAGTTTGTTTGTATGGTGGAACCTCCAAAGGGCCACAAATCTCATCACTGAAATCTGACATCGTAAGTTAACTTCATTAATAATGCTATTATATTTTTTGAGTTTGAATTTTATTTGGTTTGGACTGAATTGACTGATATTACTACTGAATTACGGAGATATATTGCTCATTTGTGTATAATTGATGCTGATTTTGTGAATGAATGTTGAAAGAATGCTTGGTCGTGTTATTTGAGTTGTTTGATGTATTTGCACGCCTAGAGTTCGATAATATGTCTCAACGAGTTCTTAATGAAATTTTGGTTCAATTCTTGGAAATCAATGCTTGCTTTCACATTGTTATTGTTATTATGCATTGATGTGAATGTGAATATCTCTAATTCACCAAAAAGTTTGAACTTTGAATGATTGAGGTCCTTTGACCAATAATACAAGATTAATGTACTTGGTCCTATTTAATCCAATTGTGTCAATCTTGCATATCTTGTTAAAATTTTGAATCAATAGTTTCACCTTGACTATCCTAATTTTATTTATTTATCTTTTTAAGATGAATCCTTCAATTCATTCACATAGATTATTATAAAATCTTAGCAGCCTTGACTCTAATATGTACAAAGATAACAAAATTATTGTTATTACCTTATCACAAATTTCATTGTTCCGAATTTCAAGATTTCATCCTTTCATTCCTTCCATCGTTCCAAATTTCAAACAATATTTTAATTGAAGTCACTATAGTTTTTAATTGGAGCACATTCATGCGTTCAATATAGGTGACTGTAATGAAGCTCAAGGTTGACCTTGAATGCCACAAATGCTACAAGAAGGTCAAGAAGGTTCTCGCTAAGTTCCCTCGTCAGTTCTCTTCTCTCTTTTCTTTCTTAACAATTTCAATCTCATTTATTTTTCTGCATCAAATTGAGTTTATTTTATTTCCTATCATTTTGTGAACAAGAGAAATTCGAGACGAGAAATTCGACGAGAAGCAAAATGTCGTGACCATCACGGTGGTGTGCTGCACCCCGAGAAGATCCTTTGTGCATTTTTAATTTGGACTAATTGGCTACCCTGCATTTTTAATGTCAATCATGAGGGAACTTTTGTGCAACTGTAACGTGCCTGCTAAGTCACAGGTTTGAATCCTAGAAATAACCTTTTTGCTTGTGGAGATGTCTTCATATATCTACTAGCTGCAAACCCAGCAGTTGGGAGCCTTATGAATTGGATCCAACCTTTTTTCTTGAAGTCATCGTCTGTGAGCCTATGCTGAGATTTCATTTATACAACATTTTAAACATCATCACAAGGTACCTATCTTGAACGTTTAGCTGTCTTGTGACTTGTTTTATTTATACAACATTTTAAACCTATTTGACATCTCCATGTTTAGGAAAACACAAGTCCAGAAAAATAGCAGTTGCACTTGGAGTTAGTCTTAGTTGTGCTTCTCTCATGGTTTTGCTCTTTGAGATCTTTTGGTATAGACATAAACGACAGCACCAGGCCATCCTGTTTATTGGTGGTAGGTAGCACAACATAACAGTTCTTAGATTATGTATGGAGGAATAGTTAATTATGATTTTTGCTCTGCTGCAGAATATAAGGAAGAGGGAATTGTCAGCTTGGAAAATCTCAAGACTTTCACGTTCAGAGAGCTCCAACAGGCAACAGATAGTTTCAGTTCCAAGAACATACTTGGGGCTGGAGGTTTTGGCAATGTTTATAGGGGAACAGATATCTTTTTAAACATACCAGTAAAAAAAGTTTTTTTTTTCAATAAATCATGATCAACCAAGAAAATGACCCACAAAGAATATCAAAATTCTACTCATCAAAAAGAGATTATTTATAGTAAAAACGAATTGACTCTTTTAGAAAGGTGATTACTCACTATTTTTTATAATAGGAATAAGAAATATCCTTTAAAAACCTGAAAAAAAAAATTGAACTCATGAATCTAAGTCATGAAAGAAATTCAATAAAATTAAAAAATTTTCTGAAAATTTGCACAGTGATACAAATTGTAAAAAATGGTTAAAATATACTTTGAATGTAAACGTGATTTGAGTTTGATTTTTTTATCTAACAATGATAAAATTTCAAAGGCAAAGATACTGGATTTTAAAATTTTTTTGGTACACTAATTTGATAATTCAGCGACGAAAAAATAAAAACAAGGATAATAATTAGGTTAAATTTAATGAAAATTTATATAGAGTGAATCAATCTATATATTTTTAATATGAATTAATTAATAAGGATAAGAAATATCTTTTAAAAATTTAGAAAAAAAAAATCGAACTCATGAATGTAAGCCGATGCAAAAAATTCAATAAGGTTAGAGTACCTTGTGAAAATTCGCACAATGATGCAAATCATAATAAATGACTAAAATATATTTTGACTGTAAACATGATTTTATGAGTTTAATTTTTTTTTACTCAGTTATGATGAAATTTTAGAGGCAAAAATGATAAATTTTAAAACTCTTTTGGTACACTATCAGTGGCGAAAAAACAAAAACAAGAATAGTGATTAGATTAGATTCAATGAAAGTTTATATGGAGTGAATCAATTAATATAGTTTTTTATATATAAATCAATTAACAAGGATAAAAAAATATCCTTAAAAAATCCAAAAAGAAAAAAAAAATCAAACTCATAAATCTAAGCTACGAAAAGAATTCAATAAAATTAAAGCACCTTGTGAAATTCGCACAAAAATGCATACCGTAAAAAATGGCTAAGATATATTTTGACTATAAATATATTTGAGATTGATTTTTTTTACCCAGCGTAGCAATCATAAATATTAGTTAAAAAAATGGTAAATTTTAAAACCTTTATGAAAATAAGAATAATAATTAGATCAGATTCAATAAAAATTTATATGGAGTGAATTAATTAATATATTTTTTTATATGAATGAATCAATAAGGACAAGAAATATTCTTTAAAATTCCAGAAAGAAAAAAATTGAACTCATAAATTTAAACAAGGAAATAAATTCAATAAAATTAAAATAACTTGTAAAAGTTTGCACAATGATACAAATCATAAGAAATAGTTTGACTGTAACTTGAGTTTGATTTTTTTTTTCAACAAATCAATGATGATGAAATTTTAGAGGCAAAAATAGTGGGTTTTAAATTGGCACACTGATTTGATAATTCAGCGAAAAAAAAAAACAAAAATAAAGATAATAATTAAGATAGATTCAATGAAAATTTATATGGAGTGAAGCAATTAATATATATTTGGAAAAATTAGTGCCAAGGACCATTAAGAGATTTAATTAACAAAAGGGAACAATTATATCAAAATTATTAAGAAGGACCAAATAGATATTATATTAAAAAACGATCAACAAATAAGATTTGAAATGATAAAATTATCTTATAATTTTTTTCTTCTCTATCAATTATTAGCTCCATATTTTTTCCTCTTCCATTATTGCCGTTATGCTTGCTCTTCCTCTTTCTCCACATATTTTCTTCTTTGTTTTTATCGGCTTTATCTTCTTTTGCGCCTAAGTATAGTATTAATTTACCATGCTTAGGCGCACAACAAGATGATGCCTACAGAAACAAGGAAAAAAATATGTCAAGAAAGAGAAAGAGGAAGCATATCGACGATAGAGATAATTGAGGAGGAGAAAATACGGAGCAAGCAATTGAAAGAGAAGAAAATAATAAGATAATTTTTCATTTCAAATCTTATTTATTGATAATTCGTTAATATAATATCTATTTGATCTTTCTTAACAATTTTAATATAATTGGTCCTTTTTGTTAATTAAAAATCTTAAGGGTCTTTAGCATAAATTTTTTCTATCAATTAATTAATAAGGGTAAGTAATATCATTTAAGAAGCTAGAAAAAAAGAAAACTATCGAACTCATGAATTTAAGCCAGAAAACAAGTTCAAAACGATTAAATGATAAAATTTTAGAGAAAAAAATGGTAGATTTTAAAATTTTTTTGGTACACAAATTTGATAATTCAACAGCAAAAAAATAAAATTAAGAATAGTGATTAGATTAGATTCGATAAAAACATATATTGAGTAAATCAATTAATATATTTTTTATATGAATCAATTAATAAGGATAAGAAATATCTTTTAAATATCCAGAAAAAAAATCAAACTCATGACTCTAAGTCATGAAAGAAATTCAATAAGATTAAAATATCTTGCGAAAATTCGCATAATGAAGTAAATAGTAAGAAATTGCTAAGATATATTTTGATTGTAACCATTATTTTTTAGTTTGATTTTTTTACCTAACAGTGATGAAATTTTAGAGGCGAAAATTGTAGGTTTTAAAACCCTTTTGGCACATTAATTTAATAATTCAGCAGTGAAAAAACAAAAACAGAAATAGTGATTAGGTTAGATTTAATGAAAATTTATATGGAGTGCATCAATTTATATATCTTTAATATAAATCAATTAATAAGGATAAAAAATATTCTTTAAAAATTTAGAAAAAAAAAATCAAACTCATGAATCTAAACCATAAAAAGAAGTCAATAATATTAGAGTATCTTGTAAAAATTCGCCGAACGATGCAAATCATAACAAATGAATAACATATTTTGATTGTAACGAGATTTGATGAGTTTGATTTATTTTTTTTGATCCAGTAATAATGAAATTTTAGAGGCAAAAATGTTAAATTTTAAAATTCTTTTGATATACTAATTTGATAATTCAGTGGTGAAAAACAAAATCAAGAATAGTGATCAGGTTAGATTCAATGAAAATGTATATGGAGCAAATTAATTAATATATTTTTTATATAAATCAATGAATAAGGATAAAAAAATATCTTTGAAAAATCCAAAAAGAAAAAAAAATCAAACTCTTGAATTTAAGTCATGAAAAAAAATTCAATAAAATTAAAGTATCTTATAAAAGTTCGCACAACGATGCAAATTGTAACAAATGACTAAGATATATTTTTATTGTAAACGTAATTTGAGTTTGATTTTTTTTCAACCAATGATGATAAAATTTTAGAGAAAAAAATGGTGGATTTTAAAACTCTTCTGGCACACTGATTTGATAATTCTGCAGCGAAAAATAAAAACAAAGTTAGTGATTAAGATAGATTCAATAAAAATTTATATGGAGTGAAGCAATTAATATATGTTTGGATAAATTAGTGCCAAGTACCATTAAGAGACTTTAATTAACAAAAAGGAATAATTATATCAAAATTATTAAGAAGGACCAAATAGATATTATATTAAAAAGATCAACAAATAAGATTTGAAATGATAAAATTATTCTATTATTATCTTTTTCTCTCCCAATTGTTAACTCTGTATTTTCTCCTCCTCCATTATATCTATTGATGTTATGCTTGCTCTTCCTCTTTCTCAATATATCTTCTTCTTTGTTTTTATCTGCTTCATCTTTTTGTGCGCCTAAGTATGGTATCAATTTACTATACTTAGGCGCACAACAAGATAACGTCGATAGAAATAAGAAAAAAAATATGTCGAGAAAGAGAAAGAAGAAGCATATCGGCGATGGAGATAATTGAAGAGGAGAAAATACGGAGCAAAAAGTTGAAAGAAAAGAAGATAATAATAAAATAATTTTGTCATTTCAAATCTTATTTATTAGTCTTTTGTTAATGTAAAATTTATTTGATCTTTCTTAACAATTTTAATATAATTGGTCCTTTTTGTTAATTAAAATTCTTAATGGTCTTTAGCACAAAGTTTTTCTATATTTTTTATATGAATCAATTAAAAAGGTAAGTAATATCCTTCAAAGAAGCTAGAAAGAAAAAAAATATCGAACTCATGAATTTAAGCCATAAAACAAATTTAAAAAGATTAAAGTGATAAAAATTTAGAGGTAAAAGTGGTAGATTTTAAAACTCTTTTTGTACATAATGATTAGATTAGATTCAATGAAAACATATATTGAGTGAATCAATTAATATATATTTTTTTGTATGAATCAATTAACAAGGATAATAAATATCCTTTAAATTTCTAGAAAAGAAAAAAAAATGGAATTCAGGAATCAAAGCCATGAAAGAAATTCAATAAAATTAAAGTATTTTGTGAAATTTCGCACAACAATACAAATCGTAAGAAATGGCTAAGATGTATTTTGATTGTAACCATTATTTTTGAGTTTGATGTTTTTTATCCAACAGTAATAAATTTTTAGAGACAAAAATGATAGGTTTTAAAACTCTTTTGGCACACTGATTTGATAATTCAGCCGCAGAAAAAAAAACAGGAATAGTGATTAGATTAGATTCAATAAAAATTTAGATGGAGTGAATCAATTTATATATTTTTAATATGAATCAATTAATAAGGATAAGAAATATCCTTTAAAAATTCAAAAAGAAAAAAAATCGAACTCATAAATCTAAGCCATAAAAAAAATTCAATAATTTTAGAGTACCTTGTAAAAATTCGCACTACGATGCAAATCATAACAAATGGCTAAGATATATTTTGACAAATGACTAAGATATATTTTGATTGTAATATGATTTGATGAGTTTGATTTTTTTTTTTTGATCCAACAGTGATAAAATTTTAGAGGCGAAAATATTAAATTTTAAAACTCCTTCGGTACACTGATTTAATAATTCAGTAGAAAAAAACAAAATCAGAGATAATAATTAAGTTAGATTCAATGAAAGTTTATATGGAGTGAATCAATTAATATATTTTTTTTATATAAATCAATGAATAAGGATAAAAAATATATCCTTCAAAAGTTCAGAAAGAAAAAAAAATCAAACTCTTGAATTTAAATCATGAAAAAAATTCAATAAGATTAAAATATCTTGTAAAAGTTTGCACAACGATATAAATCATAAAAAATGAGTAAAATATATTTTGACTGTAAATATGATTTGAGTTTAATTTTTTTCAACCAATAATGATGAAATTTAAGAGACAAAAATGGTGGATTTTAAAACCCTTTTCGCACAATGAATTAATAATTTCACAGCGAAAAAATAAAAACAAAGTTAGTAATTAAGATAGATTCAATGAAAATTTATATGGAGAGAAGCAATTAATATATATTTGGAAAAATTAGTGTCAAGGACCATTAAGAGACTTTAATTAACATAAAGGAATAATTATATCAAAATTATTAAGAAGGACCAAATAATTATAATTTTTAAAAAAGGATCAACAAATAAAATTTGAAATGATAAAATTATCTTATTATTATCTTCTTTTCTCCCAATTGTTAGTTCTGTATTTTCTCCTCCTCCATTATCTCTAATGCTATTATGCTTGCTCTTCCTCTTTCTCAACATATCTTCTTCTTTGTTTCTATCGGCATCATAAGAAGATGATGCCAACAGAAAAAAGAAAAAAATATGTCGAGAAAGAGAAAAAGGAAACATATCGGCAATAGAGATAATTGAGAAGGAGAAAATACGGACCAAACAATTGGAAGAGAAGAAGATAATAGTAAGATAATTTTGTCATTTCAAATCTTATTTATTGGTCCTTCATTAATATAATATCTATTTGATCTTTCTTAATAATTTTAATATAATTGATCTTTTTGTTAATTAAAATCTTTTAATGGTCTTTAGCACAAAGTTTTTTTATATTTTTTTATATGAATCAATTAATAAGGGTAAGTAATATCCATTAAAAAGCTAGAAAGAAGAAAAATATCAAACTCATGAATTTAATCGATAAAACAAATTCAAAAATATTAAAATGATAAAATTTTAGAGGTAAAAATGGTAGATTTTAAAACTCTTTTGATACACAAATTTCATAATTCAATGGCAAAAAAATAAAATCAGGGATAGTGATTAGATTAGATTCAATAAAAACATATATTAAGTGAATCAATTAATATATTTTTTTATATGAATTAATTAATAACGATAAGAAATATCCTTTAAATATCCAGAAAAGAAAAAAATTGAACTCATAAATCTAAGCTGTGAAAGAAATTTAATAAGATTAAAGTACATTGTGAAAATTCGTAAAACGATACAAATCGTAAGAAATGGCAAAGATATATTTTGACTGCAACTATTACTTTTTAGTTTGATTTTTTTTACCCAATCGTGATAAAATTTTAAAGGCAAAAATAGTGGATTTTAAAATCTTTTTGGCACACTGATTTGATAATTCAGCAGCGAAAAAAACAAAAAATAGGACTAGTGATTAGGTTGGATTCAATAAAAATTTATATGGAGTGAATCAGTTTATATATTTTTAATATGAATCAATTAATAAGGATAAGAAATATCCTTTAAAATTTTAGAAAGAAAAAAAATCGAACTCATGAATCTAAGCCATGAAAAAAATTCAATAATATTAAAGTATCTTGTGAAAATTTGCACAACGATGCAAATCATAATAAATGGCTAAGCCATATTTTGACTGTAGCGTAATTTGATGAGTTTGATTTTTTTTTTTTTTTACCAAGTAATGATGAAATTTTAGAGGTAAAATTGTTGAATTTTAAAACTCTTTTGGTACACGAATTTGATAATTCAGTGGCTAAAAACAAAATTAGAAATAGTGATTAAGTTAGATTCAATAAAAATTTATATATATGAAGCGAATTAATTAATATATTTTTTATATAAATCAATGAATAAGAAAAAAAATATCTTTCAAAAACCCAAAAAAAAAAATCAAACTTTTGAATTTAAGTCATGAAAAAAATTCAATAAGATTAAAGTATCTTGTGAAAATTTGCACAACGATGCAAATTGTAAAAAATGATTAGGATATATTTTGACTGTGAATGTGATTTGAGTTTGATTTTTTTCAACCAATGAGAATGAAATTTTAGAAGCAAAAATGGTGGATTTTAAAATCCTTTTGGTACACTGATTTGATAATTTTGCAACGAAAAAACAAAAACAAAGTTAGTGATTAAGATAGATTCAATGAAAATTTATATGGAGTGAAGCAATTAATATATGTTTAGATAAATTAGCGCCAAAGACCATTAAGAGACTTTAATTAACAAAAAGGAACAATTATATCAAAATTATTAAGAAGGACCAAATAATTATAATTTTTTTAAAAAGGATCAACAAATAAGATTAAAAATGATAAAATTATCCTATTATCTTCTTCTCTTCCAATTGTTAGCTCCGTATTTTCTCCTCCTCCATTATCTCTATTGCTGTTATGCTCGCTCTTCCTCTTTCTCAACATATCTTCTTCTTTGTTTCTATCGGCATCATCTTCTTGCGCGCCTAAGTATGGTCATTTTATCATACTTAGGCACATAAGAAGATGATGCCGACTGAAAAACGGGAAAAAATATGTTGAGAAAGAGAAAAAGAAAGCATATCGGCGATAGAGATAATTGAGGAAGAGTAAATATGAACCAAACAATTAGAAGAGAAGAAGATAATAATAAGATAATTTTGTCATTTTAAATCTTATTTATTGGTCCTTCATTCATTAATATAATATCTATTTGATATTTCTTAACAATTTTAATGTAATTGGTCCTTTTTGTTAATTAAAATCTCTTAATGATCTTTAGCACAAATTTTTTCTATATTTTTATATGAATAAATTAATAAGGGTAAGTAATATCCTTTAAGAAGTTAGAAAGAAGAAAAATATCAAACTCATGAATTTAAGTCATAAAATAAATTCCAAAAGATTAAAGTGATTAAATTTTAAAGGTAAAAATAGTAGATTTTAAAACTCTTTTGGTATACAAATTTGATAATTAAACAACAGAAAAATAAAATCAGGAATAGTGATTAGATTAAATTCAATAAAAACATATATTGAGTGAATAAATTAATATATTTTTTTATATGAATCAATTAATAAGGATAAGAAATATCCTTTAAAAACTCCGAAAGGAAAAAAAAAATCGAACTCATGAATCTAAACCGTGAAAAAAATTCAATAAGATTAATGTACCTTGTGAAAATTTGCAAAACAAAGCAAATCGTAAGAAATGGCTAAGATATATTTTGACTGTAATATTATTTGAGTTTGATTTTTTTTTTACCCAATAGTGATAAAATTTTAGAGGCAAAAATGGTGGGTTTTAAAATTCTTTTTGGCACAATGATTTGATAATTCAACAGCAAAAAAACAAAAACTGGAATAGTGATTAGGTTAGATTCAATAAACATTTATATGGAGTGAATCAATTTATATATTTTTAATATGAATCAATTAATAAGGATAAGAAATATTTTTTAAAAATTCAGAAAGAAAAAAAATAAAACTCATGAATCGTAGCCATTAAAAAAATTCAATAACATTAGAGTATCTTGTGAAAATTTGCACAACAAAGAAAATCATAACAATTGGCTAAGATATATTTTAATTGTAAACGTGATTTGAAGAGTTTGATTTTTTTTACCCAGCAATGATAAAATTTTAGAGGCAAAAATGATGATGAATTTTAAAATTCTTTTGGTACACTAATTTGATAATTTAGTGGCAGTAAAACAAAATTAGGGATAGTAATTAGGTTAGATTCAATGAATGTTTATATGGAGTGAATTAATTAATATATTTTTTTATATATAAATCAATTAATACGGATAAAAAATATCCTTTAAAAACCTAGAAAGAAAAAAAATCAAACTTATGAATCTAAGCCATAAAAAAAATTGAATAAGATTACATTATTTTGTGAAAATTCGTACAAAGATACAAATCGTAAGAAATGACTAAGATATATTTTGACTATAAATATGATTTGAGACTAGTTTTTTTTTACCCACCACAGCTTAAAATACTAGAGACAAAAATGATAGATTTTAAAATTTTTTGTCATACTGATTTAATAGTTCAATAACAGAAAAATAAAAATAGGGATAATGATTAGGTTAGATCCAATAAAAAATTTATATGGAGTAAATTAATGAATATATATTTTATATGAATCAATTAATAAGGATAAAAAATACCTTTTAAAATCCAAAAAAGAAAAAAAATTGAATTCATAAATTTAAACAAGGAAAGAAATTCAGGTCTTATTTATTGGTCCTTCATTAATATAATATCTATTTGATTGTTTTTAATAATTTTAATATAATTGGTTGATTTTGTTAATTAAAGTCTCTTAATAGTCCTTAGCACTAATTTTTTCTATATATTTTTTTATGAATCAATTAAGTAGGATAAGAAATATCCTTTAAGAACCCAAAAAGAATAAAAAAATCGAACTCATGAATCTAAGCCATAAAACAAATTCAATCAGATTAAAGTGATGAAATTTTAGAGACAAAAAACAAAATCAGAGATAGTGATTAAGTTAGATTCAATAAAAATTTATATAGAGTAAATTAATTAATATATTTTTTTATATGAATCAATTAATAAGGATAAAAAATATCCTTTTAAAATTCAGAAAAAAAAAAAACTAGACTCATGAATCTAAGCCATGAAAAAAATTCAATAAGATTAAAATACCTTGTGAAAATTCATACCAAGATGCAAATCATAATAAATGACTAAAATATATTTTGACTGTAAACGAGATTTGAGTTTGATTTTTTTTTAACCAATAATGATGAAATTTTAAAGGTAAAAATGTTAGTTTTAAACTCTTTTGACACATTGATTTGATAATTTAGCGTAGAAAAAACAAAAACAGATATAGTGATTAGGACATATTTAATGAAAATTTATATGGAGTGAAGCAATTAATATGTGTTTGGAAAATTTAGTGCCAAGGACCCTTAAAAGATTTTAATTAACCAAAAGGACTAATTATATTAAAATTATTAAGAAGGACCAAATAGATATTATATTAAGATAGAATTGATAAATAAGATTTAAAATGATAAAATTATCCTATTATTATTTTTTTTTCTACCAATTGTTTTTGCCGTATTTTCTCTTCCTGTGTTATCTCTATCGTTGTTGTGCTTTTTTTTTTCTCGACATATCTTTTTCTTTATTTCTGTCGGCTTCATCTTTTTGTGCGCCTAAGCATGGTAAATATACCATACTTAGGTGCACAAGAAGATGAAGCCGACAGAAACAAGAAAAAGAATATGTCGAAAAAGAGAAAGAGAAAATATGTCGGCGATAGAGATAACTGAGAAGGAGAAAATACGGAGCAAACAATTAGAAGAGAAGAAGATAATAAAAAAATAATTTTGTCATTTCAAATCTTATTTATTGGTCCTTCATTTAATATGATATCTATTTGATCTTTCTTAATAATTTTAATATAATTGGTCTTTTTGTTAATTAAAATCTCTTAGTGGTCTTTAGCACAATTTTTTTTTATATTTTTTATATGAATCAATTAATAAGGGTAAGTAATATCTTTTAAGAAGCTAGAAAGAAGAAAAATATCCAACTCATGAATTTAAGCCATAAAACAAATTCAATAAGATTAAAGTGATAAAATTTTAGAGGTAAAAATGGTAGATATTAAAACTCTTTTGGTACACAGATTTAATAATTCAACGACAAAAAAGCAAAATCAGAAGTAATGATTAGATTCGATTCAATGAAAACATATATTGAGTGAATCAATTAATATATTTTTTATATGAACCAATTAATAAGGATAAGAAATATCCTTCAAATACCCAGGAAAAAAATAAGTAAACTCATGAATCTAAGTCATAAAAAAAATTCAATAAGATTAAAGTATCTTATGAAAATTCGCACAACATGCAAATCGCAAAAATTGGCTAAGATATATTCTTATTGTAACCATTATTTGAGTTTGATTTTCTTTTATCCAACAAATTTTAAAGACGAAAATAGTAGATTTTAAAACTCTTTTGACACAATGATTTGATAATTCTACTATGAAAAAACAAAAAATAGGAATAGTGATTATATTAAAGCATCAGTTTAATTTTTTTCAATCAAATATCATTAACCAATTCTGTGTAATAACTTTTTAATCCATATTTCATCATTCATCACACCAGAATTAAACTAAAAAAAATTTAAAAAATTAATATCAGAAGTTCAGAACTAAAATGGCAGAATTCATACTAAAATTATTGATATTTAAATTTGTTTAAAAAATTACCTTGGAGAAGGAAGCTCAGACAAAATCGAAGAAGAAGAGAGACAGCTTAAGCAACTGGAACGGTGATCAAAACCCCTTTCCAAAGTGAAGCAGAAATAGATCGACAGTGTAGAAGAAAGAAACGCAGAACAAGGGCGATGAACGCAAACCAAAGGCGAGAAACAGCGTGTTGTGAATCGTCGAGTTTTCTGGCGTGGGTGGTGGGCTGGTGGTGGCGATGTACCACGAGTGATTAGGTTAGATTCAATGACAATTTATACGGAGTGAATCAATTTATATATTTTTAATATGAATCAATTAATAAGGATAAGAAATATCCTTTAAAAATTCAGAAAGAAAAAAAATCGAACTCATGAATCTAAGCTGTGAAAGAAATTCAATAAGATTAAAGTACCTTATAAAAATTTGCACAACGATGCAATTAATATTTTTTTATATGAATCAATTAATAAGGATAAAAAAGATCCATTAAAATCTAAGGAAAAATAAAAAAATCGATCTCATAAACCTTGTGAAAATTCGTAAAATGACGCAAATCGTAAGAAATGGCTAAGATATACTTTGACTATAAATGTGATTTGAGTTTGATTTTTTTTTTTTACCCAACAATGATGAAATAGAAGCGAAGATGGTGGGACTTTTTGGCACACTGATTTAATAATTTAGCGACAGAAAGCAAAAACAAAGATAGTGATTAGGTTAGGTTCGATAAAAATTTATATGGAGTGAATCAATTAATATATTTTTTATATGAATTAATTAATAAAGTTAAAAAATATCCTTTAAAAACCAAAAAAGAAAAAAATGGAATTCATGAATCTAAGTCATGAAATAAATTCAATAAAATTAAAGTACTTTGTTAAAATTTATACAATGATACAAATCTTAAGAAATGGCTAAGATATATTTTGACTGTAAAGGTAATTTGAGTTTGATTTTTTGACCCAACATTGATAAAATTTTAGAAGTGAAAATTGTGAGTTTTAAAACCTTTTTGACACACTGATTTGATAATTCAGCAGCACAAAAACCAAAAACAAGAATAATAATTAAGTTAGATTTAATAAAAATTTATATGGAATAAATTAATTTATTTATTTTTATATAATTATCAAATATATTTAAAAAAATATTCGAGTCAAACCAAAATAAATATAATTTAAATTGAATATTATTTTTCTTATTTCCTAATACGATTTTATTATGATTTAAATGATTCTGAATCATACAAAAGAAATATTTTCCCATAAATTATATTTGGATGAAATAAAGAATATATATATATATATATATATATATATATATATATATATATATATATAAAAGACCAAAAAAGTGTGAAAGTTTATGGGTGAAAGTTTAACTTAGAAAATAAAATTAGACGTAAAAATATAATTAATTGTGAAAAAATGCGTACCAATGTTAAAAGTTGACTGTACCGACTTAAATATGTCCAATACTCTGAGTGAAGAAACTAAAAGTGTGAAAATGACAAAGAAAAATATGAAAATGGATCCTCTCCAGTTTTTTTAACACTTAAGGAAATGAAGTGTGATCTCTCACCATTAACTTTATAAGTGGGACCAAAATTTAATATGAGAGAGAGAACAATGAAAAGTGAGAGATCACAATTGACACCATCCAATTTTTTTTAATCGGAGAGAATCCACTCCAAAAAAATATTTAGAATCTAAACTCGAATACTTATCTTAAAGATTTGCTCCAAAATTATGCCAAAAACTAAAAAATTGAATTGGACCTCACTTGAGTCCAAACCTAAAACCCACATACTAAAACCCCCTCACTTAGCAACCAAATAAGCCATTTTAACCAACTTGGGTTGGTCGAGTAGTCAGCTCACTCGTCCGCTTAAGCAAGTGTCGGGGGTTCGAATCCCGCCTTGTGCATGCAACAACCCATTGGCCAGCGGCAGACCCTTAAATGGAGCTCCGATCCGCGACTGATTAGTCCTTGGCCTGTCGGATTGAGGGATACCGTGGGCAACCAAAAAAAAAAAGCCATTTTCCCCCACATAGAGAGAGAGGCTCGGACAGAGAGAAGAGAGTGAGCCCTAAGCACTATTCACTCATCACATTCAAATTCACATAACTTTTAAATTGTAGCTCCGATCAACGATTTGTTTGCGGCCACGCATTCGTCACGTATTTCTTTTCAATTTTATCTAACTATTGTAGTGAGTAAATCCAAAATCCTTGCTCTATTTTCGAATTCTCTACGGAATTTGCGTTTTTGGTATGTGTGAGTTGAATGTTTGAGATTTTGGTTGTTTAAGGAATACTCTAGCATGGATTTTAAGTGGGTTCCATCCGAATTTTGAGTGGATTAAAGTAAGGAAGCTTTTTTTTTTTGAATTTTTTCCAATTTTATAAACCCTAAGTTGAGAAAATTATAAATTTTGTTATAAATAGCTTAATTGTTGAGAGCTTGGTTGATTTTGGTGCGAGTTTAGATGTTTGGGTTGATTACGAAACGTTTGGTGGAGGCTTGGATGGTTGGTTGAGGCTTGAGTTTGGTCAGAAAGAAAATTTGAGTGTTGGAAAAATCGCTGTCGATAAAGTACAAGTTTTAATTTCGGGTAAGCATTATGTAAAGTTGTATGAAAACTTAGATTAATTATCCTTGGAATAAGATTGAATGAAAATGATTGTTGTTGTGATTGATTGCTTGTGATTTGTGAGTTGAATTGTTGTTAAGCAATTTAAATGTGCATATGAATGAATTGAATATGAGTTTGTGGTGTGATAAGTTGAGGTATCCTCTATTTGATAAGTCATGGTAAATAGTGTGATTGTCATGTGTGAATTATTGTTGAAATAATGAGTTTAGATAGATAATGGATGAGTTATGGTTATTGTTGTGAATAGAAAATTGTAGTGAAATATGCTCTATGGGTCGAAATTGAGTGATTAGGCTTCAATAGATTGAAATTGATTAATTCAATGTTGAATGATTAAGAAGGATAGAGAATTGATAAATGTATGTTGAGAATGCTTAGAAATAATTTTAGTATAATTTTAAATTGAATTGGATTGATAATTGGTGAAAATGAATAATTATACAAAATTGGTAAAAACTGATTTTTTATCAACTTCGATGTAACATAATTTAACGTTCGGAGTTTGGAATTTAATAAAATTTATCTTAAATTAAAATTAGTGAAAATATCTTTAAAATTGTCTAAAAATAGAGAAAAATAAAATTTTATAGAAAAAGTTATAAACGATCAAAAATTAAAAATCGAGTTTATACAGAAATAACCAGAATTTTACGGAAGTCACTCACGCGAACAATGGTCACGTGCGCAGCGTTTTTGTTCAAGAGTCAAGTCGTGCGTATGCATGATAATTTTTTCACGCTCATATATGCGCACATTTTTATTACGATTTGTATCGCAAATTTTTACAAAGTACTTATATAGAATTTTTATCACGACTAAGATTTACGAATCAATTTTTCCTAACTAAAAAAATTAACTCCACATAGTTAGAATTAGATTCCCTCGAATTTTGGAATGTTAAATTTATGGGGGAAGATTTATTTCCTTCTTTTGTTTATCTATCATTTATAGGAGAAGATTTATTTCGTATGACTGAGTGACCCATTTATTATTTTTGTTACAAATCTTAGTGGTTAATTGAATTTGTATTGTTACAAATATTTTTGTTATTTGTACACCCTTTACAATAAATAGTATTTTTTTGTTTTATTAATTAAAAAATAATTTCAATACAAAATTAATTAGTAATGATCGTATTTTTACACGAATATCAAAAGTTTTTGGTGTATGAATAATATTTTTAAGTTTTATAATTAATTTGTTAAGAATGTTTGAATTTCAACTATATTATGCATACGCTGAAATTAATTACTAATATAAAATAGATGTTAAAATACTCTTGAGCTTTATGTTAACTTGGCTTTCCTTATTGAGAGCCAAAAGTAATAGGAATATCTAGAAAAGATTTTAGGCGCTTTCTCACATTCTTCATTCAGGTGGTCTGTATAAAGATGGCGCCCCTACTGGCTACTGCTACTAACTCTCGAGAAGGTAAAGTCACTTAGGACAAAGATAATCCAAATGACTGAACAAAATGGTGAGTTAATGTAAAAAGTATGAATTTAACAATGTAGCTACATATACATTGGAGTTTGGAGATTAAAGTTCACCCTTGAAAACCAAATTTGTTTCTGATTTACTTATTTTCTTGTATTTTGATAATAATATTATGGGTAAAGTATTATTTTGATTTTTAACGTTTTGGTCAAATTTTAATTTGGTTCCTAATATTTTAAACGTCTTATTTCTATCCTAAAAAAATTTAAAATAGGGTCAATGTTGTCTTACTGTCTAATTTGGCACTAATAATTGACGGATTAAATGTCATGAATGTTGATAACATTACTAGTTACGTCATATTTTCTTCTATGGGTTAGAAAAACATAACCAAAATTTTGTTGTAATATTTTTTTTCTTCAACTTCTTTTTTTGTATAAAACTTCAAATTTTAACAATTAATCATCAATACTCCAAAATTAAAGAAAAAACTTTTATATTAATAATTGTTGGTAAACCGATTTTATTTATATACTGAAATCGAATGCTATTGACTTTTTAATATGTGAATTATTTGTGTTAAATTTAATAGCGGAATAATATTAAACTTGTTTAAATTTTTTTTAAAATTAAAATAAAATGTTTGAAATGTTAAAAATTAAATTAAGATTCGGTCTAAAATTAAGAATTAAAATAATATTTTACTCTAATATTATTGATGTCTCCTCATCAATATTATTGATTATGCATTCTACTTTTTTATAGAAAAAGAGGAAAAGAAAAAAAAACAGTGAAAAAAAATTAAGATTAGACAAGTACTAAATTATATAAAGTGAAAACAATGGGTATAGTAATAATTTCAAAGCTTGTAAATGTTTTTCTTAACTTTTGTTATTAATAAGGACTTAATTTAAAAAAATAAAATAATTTAAAATTTTAATTATAAATTTAATAAAATTATAGAGATCTACGAAATAACTAAATGTAATTAATTAAAAGAAACCATAACGATAAAGCAAGGCAGAGTTCTATTAAACATAAAGCGTGTGATAAACAATTAATACTTGTGGGTTGTAATATATAAAGGATCATGCCCTTTAATTTATACATTCATTCACAGTTTTAGCTTATTTTTTTTTTTGTTAGTGAAAGCTACAGTGAAGTTGACTTCACGTGAAGTTGATACCTGAGAGCCGTTAGATAAAAATTTAGTCAAATCAGTTAAATTATCTAACAACTTTCAGACGTGAAGGCAACTGCACCTGAATTTCCACCTTCTTTGTTGCCTCAAGCATAATCCAATGTTGTCTAATTATCAATGACGTTGATTGCATACTAATTCATACCACTTTTCATAAATTCCACATATATATGTTTGGTAGTACAGTAAGTATTATCCATACACCATCTTTTACTTTATCATTTTGTCATTTTCCTCTGCTCCTTCTTGACTAACTTTTATCGCCAAAAAGCATATATGTTTGTTACGGGGTTAATATTGGCATATATATACTTTCACAAACTCAATTATTTTGGTAGTTACACTGAAGCTGGAAGGAAGGAAAAGAGTCAAAAGACTAACAACTAACAAGAGTTGAATTGTTTCTAAAATGTTATTTGATTATTTTATTAAATTTTTACATATAATTCCGCCAATTCATAATAGTATCATTGCAAGGAACCTAACTTTCAGAATACCAAAGTTTCATGCTTTGTTTCGATATAAAAATGTGCGTTTAGTTTATATTTTTTTTTCTGTTTTCAATTTTAATATTTTTTATTTTTATATTTTGTAAAGGAAAAAAAATAGAAAATAAAAATAAAAAATATGATTTTATTATTTTTATTGTTTTTTTATTTTTTTATAAAATTTAAAAAATAAAAAATATTAAAACTAAAAAACACAAACCAAATCTAATTTAAAGTTTTGTGCTTCACAATAGGTAGCAATGAAGACAATATGTTAACATTAAAAAAGAAAAAAAATTGCAATATTAATTTCATTGTTTTATCTCAAACTAAAATTTGTGCTAAAAGTCTTTGAATTAGTATCAGAGAATTTAACTTTCAAAATATTTTTAAAAAACTTATTAAAATTAAAATATTTAATTTGGTTTCGAACAAGTAGTACTTGTTTTTTCTATTAAATGGGTCATTTTGAACAAGTTGATTGGAGGAGAAGATGACTATTGAATTTTTTATCTTGTATTCATTAGTGTAATTTTTTCATTTAATTAATAAATTCTTTCTTTCCTTTATTCTTTATAAGTTTATAATTTTGGGACATTTAAAATTCGTTATATCTAGATTTAAATATAGATTGAAAAAAGTGAGTAAAAATGAAAGCAAGAGTTAACTAATATTTGGAGTCAAAATAAATAAACATATAAATATAGTTGGAGGAGGGGCGATATTGTTAAATCAAAAATGAAAATTAATACTAATTGTCCAAAACTAATACATGTAGACTAGTAAAACCTAAATACACAAAGGTGGGCGCTATTCTCTCTATTCACTTAAGCATTAAAATTTGCAGTTACATTATCTAACTTTTAGTTACACTTTAAAATTATTCCTCGCTAAAATGTTATTTTAATCACTAAAATTATTCCTCACTAAAATTATTCCTCGTTAATACAAAAATATTATTTGTACATTAAAATTAATTACTAAAATTAGTTATTAGTATGAAATATATGTTAGAATACAAAATACACATCAAAAATAAATTAATCAATACATATATTTATACACAAATATATAAAGCTGATTTTAGTAGCTGATTTTGTTGTACATCTAACACGTTTGTAATTGATAAGGTTACCCATTATCATGTCGAGTAAAATGGTATACAAGCTAAGGCCAGCAACGAAAGGAACAAGAAATTTCTTATTCCTCACACATGAATAATGTAGTGATGATGAAGATGACATTCACAACAGAGGAAAAAAGTTAAAACATATGAAGAAGAAACAAGTGTCATGTTGAGGGACATATGATCTAACTTTCTTCTCATTATAAAAAGGCCTTCACTCTCCTCACCTTTCTTCACCACATAGAAGCCTCTCACAAATAACTAAAAAATGTGTCCTAAATACATTCTAGTGTTGCTACTTGCACTGACATTTGCCGTTGCAAATTCTGTGGCTAGAGTTCCCACTCTTGACAATTACCCACCAAAACAGGATAAAAGACATCATCCTGGACATCCTCCCCTAGAGGAAGAAGAAAACACACAGGTAAAATAGGAATTATAATATATTAAATTAAAATATTGAAATTACCATTTTCATTTATGAGATATGTTTTAATTCACAATTTAGGTTCACAAAATTTTCAATTAGATTTTTATAATTTAAAAAACGTGTAATCAAGACTTTATATTAGATAAATATCTTTAATAGATCCTTACTAACCTTCTTTTCTTAAGAAGAAGAAGATACAAAATATTTTTGGAATATATGATTGTGTTTGATATAAGATTGATTATACAATAATCTATATAAAAGTAAATATTTTAGAATTATTTCTTTTTGGAAAAAGGATAATTATTAATAAAGACCTAATTAAAAAAATATCTAATATAAAAGAACAAATTAAAAATTTTTAAAATATGAGGATATAATTTAAATTTTGATAAATTATTATACAGACTAATAAAATAATTAAATCTTATTTATCTAAGAATAAAAGTGACTAAAAAGTTTGGACAACAAATAGAACATCACTTTTGGTTAATGTATTATGTAGAAACATATAGAAATACAAATGTTTGTATGGTTGCTTTTTATAATATATTTAGTTAATTTAATTTCATAATAAAATAAAATTTGATTTTAGTTTTAAATTATATATATATATATATATATATATACTCCTTCTAACATCTAATTTTTTTGATTTATTATTACTACAGGTAAATAACTACCACGGACACATCCATAAAAAACATCCTCCTCTAAAGGAAGAAGAAAATACAGAAGTGAATAGCTTTCACGGAAAGCCCATATACGAAAAGCCCATACCGAAGCATCCACCACCAAACAATCCCGCTACGGATAGCTACCACCCATACAAACCGCCACACAAAGGTCATCCTCCAAAACAGGGAGACAACTCACAGGAGGATACCTATTTAAATAAACCTCCACATGGTAGACATGGAGATCATCCTCACCACGAGGCGCAGTCGCAAGAAGATAACTATCCTGAACACAGGCCACGACACCCTCCACATCCTCCAACTCCTGTTAATTGAGTGCTCATCACTCGGAACTATATATGATATGTTAGTTATGAAGCATTCATGGACCATGGTGTTATCATGTATGCATAAATAAAAAAAGTTCTATGATTGAACTTGCTTAAGAAGTTATTTACCTGTTTATGTGGTATATTGTGTAAAATTATGTCTAATTTGTATATACAATTATGTTACGGTCTAATATAAGCTTTACTTTAAAACTTTGTTATGATTTCATCATTCTCTCTCAGATATCAAGTTACCAAATTTTTATTTGTTATTATTGAAATGAATGTAACATGAAATTTACACACACAAAAAAAGTTCTCACAATTCATTTTGTAGTGAGATAAGAAATGTAATTAAGGTAATATAATCGTTTTAAACATTCATCTATTCCATTTATATAGAGTAATAAATATAAAAGATATTACTAATAAATTATTTTCATCGTAATATTATAAGAAATTGGCCTAATAACTACCACTAAACAATCTGAAAATCGTTTCAAAAATAATGAGTAAGTAGCTACCGCCTAGAAAATGATGTTTTCTTCGCTAATCTGCCGCACAGTTTAACGACGGAAACGGTAGTCCCAAGTCCGTAACTGAATTAAAAGCTAATTTCATAGAAAAAATAAATACCATAATTGTTTGGTGAGTTTAGCAATCCAAATTGATATCATAATTACATTTTAAATTCTATAACACAAGTATCGCAGAAAAGTTCAATTAGGCTCAAATGTGAATAAATTATTGTCAATAAAGGTCTCCCATAGCATGATGTTGGCTTGGATTCATCCTTTCCTGCAATTTCTCATCTTATAGAAGAGTAGGTGATGAATTCGCTTGAGGTAAACTGAAATGGTTGATGTGAAATAGGATTCCTGCAACAATCATACACGAAAAAAGTTAATTAAAAGCATATACATATAACTGCATCTAAGAAAATTAGGTGTACAAAGATACACACGGTCGAGGTCCATAAACTTTGATCTGCCGGACATGAGTATCCCTTCCATTGAGATGGTTTGACAAAACAGCAATTTGCAACATGAAAGTGTTCACAAAAGTTTCACTGCAATTAATGAGACAATTAGAAGATTATGTCAATATGTTAACTAACATGAAAGAAGGAAGATAAGCAATCCTCAACAAATACTAAAACAATTTGAATCCCAGAATAATAAAACAATGGTTTTTGGTTTGGGGATATTCATGAATATTATTTGAGCTGTTCAGTTTGATTTGTGGTTTGATGATTTTCGACTTGGTGAATACTGGTGGTGGAAGGAAGAACATGGTAGTGATGTAGCATGCTGACGAAGAAGATACGAGTAAAATAGTTATTTTACAATTTTTTTATCTTGTACCTAATATTATTACCAAACAAAATACACAGACAATCTTTTTTTACTGTCTCTAATTTTCTATCTCCATCCCTTTGTCTCTGTATTTCCATTGATAAAATCCAAATGGAGCCTAAAACATAGACCAAATATTTCAAAATGACTAGAAATTAAACTGATGAATTTACATTCCTTAGAATTCTAAATTAAATTCCCTGAAATTTGAGAATATCTCATTCAAATGCAATCTATAGAGAAAACTACCTTCTATTCTATCTAAGGCATGCTTATAAAATATTGTGTCCATCCTATAACTTTCAAAATAACCCATGATCTGTTAAAGAAATCAGCATGGCAAGAAGGCTGTAAATAGACTCGCA